>NC_063188.1:58759620-58888580 GCF_023159225.1 Perognathus longimembris pacificus
AAGCATTAAAAAATCACCAAGTCTCAGAGGACTTCTATTGTTTATTTCTTTGCCTGGTAAATTCCTGTTTGTTCTCTGATTTTTCTTTAAGTGGCAATGAATAAAATTTCATCATCAGAATCTGAAGATAAAAAGACACACAACTTGTGCTGTTGAGAAGCTGTTGTGTAATATGAAAGACAAGCATAATGAACAACTATTTACAATGTAGTAGCAGACTCGCTGTGATGGAGGGGGCTATAAGAGGATGTGGAAGTAACAAGCATGTCCATCAAAGGAAGTGAAGTAGGTAACTCACTATGATTAAAGTATAGGAGTGGGAAGTGATCTGGTTATGTGTTGGGAGAAAAGTGGAAGAGGATGGAGAATGGTAAAAAGCAGGATATACTTGGCCAAACATGTGGCATTCAAAATAAATTTTATAGTAATGTGTCAGGCAGAAAAATCAGGAAAGAGAATTCCTGCCAGCAAACAAGTTATACAAAGAGGTTTAAGTTCATTATTCATTACAAAATAGAGCCATTGCTTTGTACTTATAGTTTATAACATTTACTGACTAGATAACCCTCTGTTTCTCCCCCTCCACTTGATAAGGATTGCTGAGATATAACACACACACTAAAAATTGGGTAAGGATAGCCTTGCGCCGGTGGCTCATGCCTACAATCCTAGCTACTTAGGAGGCTGGACTCTGAGGATCATGGTTCGAAGCCAGCCTGGGCAGAAAAGTCCCTGTGAGACTCTTATCTCCAATTAGCCACTCAAAAACTAGAAGTGGCACTGTGGCTCAAGTGGTAGAGCCCTGAGTACAAAGAGGCTCAGGGACAGCACTCAGGCCGAAGCCTCAGGGACAATTGAAAAAAATTGGATAAAGTATTGTATGCCTATGATCCTAGCTCTCAGGAGGTTGAGGCAGGAGGATTGAGGCTAAATAGTAAGACCCAGACCAAAAGAAAAGCCTTCTAAAACTAGTTGAAGAATAGAATTCTATGAGCTTGGACAAATAGATCTGTGTGTCCACAAGCATAACCAAGATACAGAAGTCTATCACCCTCAAATTCTTTGGCTCCCCTTTGTAGTAAAACCACCTCAATCACTGAACACTTTATTGCCTATTCTGTCATTGTAATTTTGGATTCTCTAGGATATTACACTTTACAAGTGTGAATAGAAACATTTCTTTTACCAGAAAAACATGTGGGAATCGTGAATCACATTGATTACTTTTGACTTTTGGCTTTCAGAAGAGATTTATGATTTTCCTATCCCCCAGTAGTATCTGAGTTAAACCTACTCCGCATATTTACAAACACGAATGTGGTCAGTTTTCATAATTTAGTAAGTAGGTGTGAAACAGCATCTATGATTTTCAGTTGCACTTACTAAATGTGTAAGGTTGAAAGCATTGTGTCAACTAAACTTAGCTTCTGTCTGAAGGCACTAGGGAAGAATGTGCTTCCAAGTTCATCTGGGTCCTTAGTTATGCATTCCTTATTATATGTATATGTATTTTTGTATATAATATCTTATATTGTTAGTTGTTTCTTTTTCCCCCTCACTTTCTTTTCCCCATTGCTTTACTGAGGTATTATTTACAAGTAAAAACTTTACAGTTTGGGGTGTGACTTAAGTGGTAGAGTATTTGCCTAGCAAGATCAAATTCCTGAATTCAAACCCCACCACCACAAAAATTGTATACATGTCAAGTATGCAATGTGATTTATATTATTTTATTTATTTATTTTTTATAGGTGGCTAAAACCTTTTGGTTTATATTTATTTATTTATTTTTTCAAATTTTTATTATCAAACTGATGTACAGAGAGGTTACAGTTTCATACATTTCATACAGTTTCATACGTTAGGCATTGGATACATTAGCGATCTGTTTTGTTGATTGGACTGGATTTGTATTGATTTTTGAACTTTCTCCATAGAATCTAAGGAATCTTCAGCTCCTGAGATTCTATCCTCTGCTTCAGTTAGTTGGGACTGTAGGCTAGCTACTTGATTTCGAATCTCTTTTCCTTCTGACTGGTCTTTCCTGATGATTTCCATGTCATTTCTTAGGTCTTGTATGGACTTCTTTACTTCATTAACTTCATTACTTTGGTTTTGATTGTTGTCTCTCAAATCTTTTAGCTGGGTAGCTATCTTTTCATTTGACTCTTGAAGGTCATTTATCTTTCTATTTGTGGATGCCATGATATTCTCCATTAATTTTTGCTTTGCCTCTTCACGCTCTAGAATAATTGACTGAAGAGATTCAAACTTTTCATTTATCATGTTTATCAGTAGACTTTGTAGAGCATTTTTGGGGTTCTCTTCTATGTCTTTGATTGACTGCTCTGCTTCCTGCTTGTTTTGAGTGGGGGATAAGACTTCATTGTTTGCCATCTTTCTTGTGTTCCTTCTGCCCATTTGGATTGGGAATGCCAGTCTACCAGCACCTGTGAGCACCGTTTAAGACCCAAAGCAGCCCTTACCGAGCACTGTTGTGTAAATCTTACAAGTTCACAATTATATACAGATACCTTGTATACCTGTCTATAAAATTAGATTTGGTGTTCCTAAAGAATACAATTTCAATAACCGATCCTGGGCCCTGTATTCAGTAGTTACTTATTTACTGTTACAACTCTATACGCAATTCTTGTTTTTATATTAAGCTCTTTTAGGACTAGCTTTCTCTATGAACCCCTTTGATTCACTCGGATTAAGCTGGGATACCCTTTATCCAATAACCAGGAGTCAATGGAACCTGGAGGTCCAGGCAGTAAGTCAGGAGGGTAAGTTGGAGGTAGTAAAGAAAATAGAGTAAAATGTATTGGGGGTGGTAGTGGTGATTTTGGTTTAGTTTCAGTGACGTGGAAATGTGAAGAGTAGAATCAGTAGAAAGAACAAGGTTAAAATGACAGACAATGGAGAGTTAGCAGAAAAGACTGGAGGTGTTATTCATAGGAAATAATTTTTAAAGAAAGAGAATGCAAAGAGAGAAATAAAGTAAAAATATTGGAAGACAGATGCACAAAACAGAGAAAAATTATTTAAAAAAGAAAAAAAAGAAAAAGAAAAAAAACAGAAAAGGAACAACCCAAACAAACAAAAAAAATAAAACTTGATAAAACAAACCGGTAAAAATGGAAAGCAAACAAACAAAAAAACCAACGACGTTTCAGAAGTGAAAATATTAAAAAAAATTTTTTTAAGAAAAGTTTAAAAAATGAAAAGAGAAAAAAATGGAGTCCTCCTTGTTTGGGTGGTCTTTCCCCAGTCTCTGGTTTCCTTGCAATGGTCTGCAGTCTATTTTCTTGATTGGCTGGTTTGACTTGATTTCAGTTTGCAAGGGGTGGATCTGTTCTGACCCTTCTCCCCTGTTGGTGCAATCCTGGGTCTCTGTGGTTCTCACAGCTTGCAGGTAGGCCTTGGGCGTCCTCTGTAGATGGGGACGTGAGCAGTCTCGGGAACTGTGGCTCCTCTGTCTGCTGTGGGGCCGCTGCCTTTGATGCCTGGATTTGAATAGGCTGTGGACTCAGCAGGGCGGGGCGCCTCTGGCCTGTTTTACCCTGCTGAGAGTTGCTTGCCCAGGGGAGGCGGCCTCCTTGGCAGAGGTCGCTATGGAATGCAGCTCTGTTTTGGGCTGGGAATTGGGCTTCCTCTGTGACTGGACCGTTTAGCTGTCCCAGGATCTGTTTGTTCCCCGTCTGGTGTTTCCGTGCCACCGGTAGCTGCTCACAGCTTTCGCTTTAAATTTAGAAATTCCGGCGGGCAGGACGGGGCACCTCTGGCTAAGCTGTGGCCCAGGACTCGCCTCTCACCTGGGCAGGGGGCGTTCTCCTGGGTGGAGCTGGCTCTCACTCGTCGGTCCCTCTTGCCCTTTTCAAAGATGGCTACTTTGACCTCGCTTTCCCCAGGCCTGCTTTAGTTCCAATCTGGTCTGACCCTATGCCAGTAGCAAAGATGGCGCTTTGCTCTGGCGGTGGGCGAAGGGCAGCCTTCCAGAAGCTGCTCTGTGGGCGCGAGTGAGAATATCTTTTGTGGGGTACTCACACTTTCTCTGCGATTTCAGGTCGTCCGTGCTCAGCCGCCGTCTGGAGTATTTCTCCCTGGTCACCGCTGTGTGCTTTAGCCGCGTGGAGTGTGGGTTGCTGTGCCGAGCGCTGTGCCGGTGCCGGCACTGGCGCCGCGGCGGGACGCCGCCCGGAGCTCAAATCTGTGTTTTCAGACGAGCAAAGTCGATTTTTCCTTCCTGGCCAGAATCCCTGTACTGTTAGAACTTACTCTGGTTGTCTTTCTAGGAGTAAAAGTTTCTATGGGGTGAGAAAACTGTGATGTCGTAGGGAGCTCAGCTAGGGCTCTGCTGCTCCTCCGCCGTCTTCCTGGAAGTTTTCTATTTTATTTTATTTTTGCTGATCCTGGGCTTGAACTCTGGACCTGGGCCATGTTCCTGAGCTTCTTTTCCTCACGATAGTGTTCTACCACTTAAGCCACACACCACTTCTGGCTTTTTCTGAGTAGATTTTAGTGGAGGTAAGAGTCCCATGGATTTTCCTTCCCAGGCTGCCATTGAACTGAGATCCTCAGATATCAGCTCCCTGAATAGCTAGAATTACAGGCATCAGCCTCCAATGCCACCAGCTACTTTTGACTTTTTAGCACCAGTCCACTAATATATCTCAGCTGACGTCTCACTGTGGTTTTCACTCACATTTCCCTTCTGCTAAGCGATATTGAGTGTGCTTTCCTAGTGTTTTTTGTTTGTTGTTTGTTTGTTTTTGTGTTGGTCCTGGGGCTTTAACTCAGGGCTTGGGTTCTGTCCTTTAACATTTTTCTTAAGACTAATGCTCTACCACTTGAGCCACACCACTACTTCTGGCTTATTGGTGGTTAACTGGACAAAGTCTCATAAACTTTGTTGCCGTGCTGGCTTTGAACCGTGATCCTCAGATCTCAGCTTCCCGAGTAAGTAGGATAATTTACAGCTGTGAGCCACTGGTGCCCAGCACTGAATAAGTTTTCATATATTTGTCAACCACATGTGTATAATTTTCTTTTTTTTTCAAATTTTTATTATCAGACTGATGTACAGAGAGGTTACAGTTTCATACGTTAGGCATTGGATACATTTCTTGTACTGTTTGTTACCTTGTCCCTCATACCCCCTTCCCTCCTCCCCCTTTCCCTCCCCCCCCGGAGGTGTTCAGTTCACTTACACCAAACAGTTTTGCAAGTATTGCTTTTGTAGTTGTTTTTCTTTTTTTACCCTGTGTCTCTCAAATTTGGTATTCCCTTTCAATTTCCTGCATCCAATACCAGTATACACGGTTTCCAACATACTCAGATGAGATTACAGAGATAGTGTAGGTACAACCACAGGAAGGTGATACAAGAACATCATCAATAATAGAAGCTACATATACACATGGGACGTTGAAAGTAGTTAAAACTGTGATATAACAATTGTTTCCATAACATGGAGTTCATTTCACTTAGCATCATCTTAGGTGTTCATAAGGGTATAGCTATTGGGCCTTGTGATGCTCTGCTATGACTTGCCTAAACCTGTACTAATTATTCCCAATAAGGGAGACCATAGAGTCCATGTTTCTTTGGGTCTGGCTCACTTCACTTAGTATAACTTTTTCCAAGTCCTTCCATTTCCTTACAAATGGGACAATGTCATTCTTTCTGATAGAGGCATAAAATTCCATTGTGTATATGTACCACATTTTCCTGATCGATTCGTCTACTGAGGGGCATCTGGGTTGGTTCCAGATTCTCGCTATGACAAATTGTGCTGCGATGAACATTGCTGTGCTGGTGGAATTACTGTGATTTTGTTTGTGGTCTTTTGGATAGATACCCGGAAGTGGGGCTGCTGGGTCATAGGGGAGTTCTATATTTAGCCTTCTGAGGAATCTCCATACTGCTTGCCAGAGTGGCTGAACCAGTTTACATTCCCACCAACAATGCAGTAGGGTTCCCTTTTGGCCACATCCCCTCCAACAATTGTTATTGTTAGTTTCCTTGATATATGACATTCTTACTGGGGTGAGGCAGGATCTCAATGTTGTTTTGATTTGCATTTCTTTTATGGCCAGTGATGTAGAGCATTTTTTCATATGTCTTTTGGCCATTCTCATTTACTCATCAGAGAAGTCTCTTTGTAAGTCTTTAGCCCACTTGATGAGGGGCTATTGGTTCTTTGTGGTTTTGTTTTGGAAGAAGGTAATTTTTTTAGTTCTGCATATGTTTTAGATATGAGGCCTTTGTCTGTTGAATGTCCGGTAAAGATCTTCTCCCAGTTTGTGGGCTTTCTGTTTGTCTTGCGAGCTATGCCGTGCAGAAGCTCTGCAGTTTGATGCAGTCCCATTTGTCCAACCTTTCTTTGATTTGCAGCATTTCTGGGTCTTTGTTAAGGAAGTTCCGTCGTGTGCCAAGGAGCCCAAGTGTTTCTCCTACTCCTTCCTTTAGTGTTTTCAGGGTGTCTGTTTTGATTTCAAGGTCTTTAATCCATTTGGAATTGATTTTGGTGCAGGGTGATATATAAGGATCTAGTTTTAGTTTGTTGCATGTGTTGAGCCAGTTTTGCCAGCACCACTTGTTAAAGAGGCTGTCTTTCTTCCATACGATTGTTTTAGCTCCTTTATCAAAGATTAAGTAAGCGTAGTTCTGTGGGTTCATTTCTGGGTCTTCAATTCTGTTCCATTGGTCTTCAGGCCTGTGCTGGTGCCAATACCAAGCTGTTTTTATTACTATAGCTTTATAATACAGCTTGAAGTTGGGTATTGTAATTCCTCCAGCACTGTTCTTTCTGCTTAGGATTGTTTTTGCTATTCTAGGTCTTTTATTGTCCCATATGAATTTCTGGATTGCTTCCTCTATTTCATTAAAAAATGGTGTTGGGATATTAATGGGTATTGCATTGAATTTGTAGATAGCCTTTGGCAATATTGCCATTTTGATTATATTAATCCTCCCAATCCAGGAGCATGGGAGGTTTTTCCATTTTCTTAGTTCTTACTTAATTTCGTTTTTCAAGCTTTTAAAGTTCTCCTCGAAGAGGTCTTTCACTTCTTTGGTTAAGGTTATTCCTAGGTATTTTATGTTTTTGGGAGCTATTGCAAAAGGAGTTGGTTTCCTGATTTCAGCCTCGGTCTTCGGGTCGTTAGCATAGAGAAAGGCCTAAACTTTTTTTCTACTAACTTTTATGCTATGTCTGTAAGTGGCTTTACAACTACATTGTCAAACCAGACTGCTTTGAATTTAACTAAATACATATTTTTACCAGTGAGTTTTAGAATTTTTTTATTTTCTCAAACTGGGCATTGAACTCAGGGCCTGGGTACTATCCCTGAGCTTCATTGCTCAAACCTACCTCTCTAACACTTTGAACCACAGGACCACTTTCAACAATGAGTTTTATGTTCTATCATACTAATTACTTTTTGATTTAGCTTGAAGAATTCCCTTTCACATTTCTTTTTTTTTTTTGTCGGTTGCAGTGCTTGAAATCTGGGCCTAGGCACTGTCCCTGAGCAATTCAGCTCAAGGCTAGCACTCTACCACTTGAACCACAGCACCACTTTCAGCTTTCTGGTTTTCTCTCGGACTATCCTGCCCTGGCTGGCTTTGAATCAAGATCCTCAGATCTCAGCAGCCTGAGTAGCTAGGATTATAGGTGTGAACTACTGGAACTTGTCTCCATGTCTTTTGTGTGTATGTGTGCAACACTATAGCTTGAACTCAGGGCCTTATGCTTTCCCTTAGCTTTTGTGCATAGGCTGGTGCTCTACCACTTGACCCACACTTTAACTTCTGGCTTTTTGATAGTTAATTGGAGGTAAAAGTCCCACAAATTTGTTTGCTTGGGCTGGTTTAGAACCAGGATCCTCAGATCTCAGCCTTCTGGGTAGCTAGGATTACAGTTGTTAGCCACCAGCACCTCGCTTTTCTTTGTCTGATTCATAGCTAGGGAAGATCTTCTCCCATTCTATGGGCTTTCTATTTATCTTTCTTGCAATGTCCTTTGCCATGCAGAAACTCTTCAGTTTGCTGAAATCCCATTTATCCAGTCTTTCTCTGATTTGTTGTGATTCTGAGGCTCTGTTTTCTACTGCAGGGTTCTTTAAATACAGGATGCTTTGGAGTTCATTGTATGAGATTTATTTCACTGTCTTTCAAGTTCTTTATTGTAGAATTGTTGACTTTTTGAGGAGACATATTGACTTTTTTATATTACTTGGTTTTCACATTGGGATTTATACATCCGAAGCCAAGTTTATGGTTGGAGGTTTTAATCTCCTGTGTCCTTTCAGTTGAAGTATTTGCAATATATAGGCAAGAATGGGTAGTGGTCTTGTTGTGGGCATGGAGTGTGGCTCAGTAGACACTCACCCACTGTGCTCAACACCCTCATCCCATCCTTCTGTTCTTCTCAATGAGGAAAACATTAGCACTTGTGAGAATATAGTAATCTCTAAGAAAGAACAATTATTGCTACTTGTAGAATATCTTTAGAAGAATAAGAGTAAAGACAACACTTCATGAACTAGGAAGACATGAGTTAATGAAGATAGAAATGGATAGATAATGGATAGGATAATACTAATGGATACTACAAGATATATGGTGTAGTAGGGATAGAAGAGGTGGCTAATGTAGATAGAAAGGGTTAATGAGAAAGAAGAGGGGATAGAAAAGATTCTGCTAAAAGCATAGTGAGAACAGAAGGAGAAAGAAAATAGATCTTGTAATCTAATATCCTGCCAAAAATAAAGCTAAGAAAGAAGGAACAGAGAAAGATAAAAAAGAGAGAATCTAATTTTGGACAGAGGGAAAGTAGAAATGGGAGAGTTCACTAGGAAGGAAGGAAGGGAGAAGAGATGGCTAAAATTCAGTATTTGAAAGTGGGTATTTTGGTTCATATATAATGATTGCAAAAAAACCAGGAAGGGAGAGAAAGAACAGAAAAAGTACGGAATAGAGCAAAAGTACCCCCAAAGAAACAAATAAAATCAAACAACTCTCCAAAAGACTAAGATAGTAACAAAACAGTATTTTCTTTGTTGTTGAGGAGGAAGGTGGTTCCCTTTCCTCTCCAAACCAGTTTTTAAAAAAAGATCTGAAAAGGGTCTGGAAATGTGGCTTAGCAGTAGAGTGCTTGCCTAGCATGCATGAAGCCCTAAGTTCGGTTCCTCAGTACCACGTAAACAGAAAAAGCCTGAAGTGGTGCTGTGGCTCAAGAAATAGAGTGCTAGCCTTGAGCAAAAAGCAGGTCAGGGACAGTGCCAGGCCCTGAATCTCAAGCCCCAAGATTGGCAAAAAAAAATCTGAAATGACTAGGCTGAGAGGAGCTATCAGGTTTGGATATTTAGCTCAATGACAGACTAGCCAATGAATTGAGATCTCAGCACTGCGACCTCACACTTAAAGTTTTGTGTGCAATCATTCATGCTGTCTTCCAAAAGTGGGATTGCTACCTCTCTCAGATTTCATTCCCAATACAACCTGCCATGTCCTTCAAATCTCCTGGGCCCTTCTCAACTCACAGACTATTCTTTTCTAGGCTGGCATGATATCCATATCAGAGATTAAAGTTCTGGGCTTTAGGGCTGTGGATAGTCTATGTGATCATGCCACTTTGGGTCAATGTCAAAATATCTAAGATGTGCCTATGGCTACTAGCAGAGATGTGCTGGTTATCAGGATTTTATTATTTGTCTCATGAGAGTTTTCTGTGTCATGGTTATTGTGATCCGTTTTTTTCGAAGGTCCCCATGCAAAGTTAGATAATCTAGCACTTGGATCCTAGCTGCCATGGTCAAACTTACCAGGTTTCTTACCAGCTGTCTCCAGACTCCATGTTGAACCCAGTGTCTGTCATTCTGCATCTGCTGACATCCATTGTTCCATACTCATTGTGAGATGTTGGTGTAAGCAGGACCGATATACAAAAATTACTTGTGTTTTTATCCACCAATAACAAAGTTTTTTTTTTTTTTTTTTTTTGCCAGTCCTGGGGCTTGGACTCAGGGCCTGAGCACTGTCCCTGGCTTCTTTTTGCTCAAGGATAGCACTCTGCCACTCGAGCCACATCGCCACTTCTGGCCGTTTTCTGTATATGTGGTGCTGGGGAATTGAACCCAGGGCCTCATGTATACGAGGCAAGCACTCTTGCCACTAGGCCATATCCCCAGCTCAAGTCTGTGAGACTCTTATCTCCAATTAACCACCAGAAAACTGGAAGTGGGTCTGTGGCTCAAAGTGGTAGAGTGCCAGTCTTGAGAAAAAAGAGCTCAGGGACAGCACCCAGGCCCTGAGTTCAAGTCCCATGACTGAAAAAAATAGCAAAATCTTGACGACAGAAATTAGAGAAGGAAACAGAAAGTCCTCTCATGTTCAGGGATTGGAGAAATTAATATTGTTAGCACATCCATACTACTCAAAAGCAGTATATACATTCATCTCAATTCCCATCAAAATACCAATGTTGTGCTCCACAGAACTAGAAAAAAATTCTAAATTTCACATGGAAGCATGAAAGACCCTGGATATACAAAGTAGTATTGATGCAAAAGAACAAAATTGAAGGTGTCATGATAGTTGATTTGAAGATATAATACAGAGCCATAATAACAAAATCATCATGGTCTTCTTATACAGGTCAATAGAAAAGAAAGATCATAGAAATAAAATAACCTATCTACAGCCAATTGATCCTTGTCAAAGGTGCCAAAACAGTTTGGGGAAAGGACAACCTCTTCAATAAATGGTGGATATCCATAAGGAAAGTGTCTATCCATATTGAGGACTCTGAAATGAAATCCCTACTTCTCATCATTTATTTAAAAAATCAATTCAAATGAGATCAAAGACCTGACTTTAAGGTGTGAAACTATAAAACTACTGGAAGGAATCAAAAGGGAACCACTTCAAGATAGAACTACCAGGAGTCAGGTGTGGGGACTGTCTGGCCCATGGGCTTGAAATCATTTGATACATGACAGGAACGGTATGTATGCTTCTTGCATACTTCTCATTGGTTTCCCTGTATTGATAATTTTGTATGATCCACAAATAATGTAATAAATATGAAAATGGCCCCTAGTGGATTCCTTGTGATGGTCTGCAGTCTATTTTCCTGATTATCTGGGTTTGACTTGATTTCAGTTTGCAGGGGGTGGATCTGTTCTGACCCTTCTCCCCTGTTGGTGCAATCCTGGGTCTCTGTGGTTCGCACAGCTTGCAGGTAGGCCTTGGGCATCCTCTGTAGATGGGGACTTGAGCAGTCTCGGGAACCATGGCTCCTCTGTTGCTGTGGGGCCTCGGCCTTTAACGCCTGGCTTTGAATAGGCTGTGGACTCAGCAGGGCGGGGCGCCTCTGGCCTGGTTTACCTGGCTGAGAGTTGCTTGCCTGGGGGAGGCTCCTCCCTCCTGGGCGGGGCAGCCTCCTTGGTGGAGGTGGCTATGGAATGCAGCTCCGTTTCGGGCTGGGAATTGGGCTGCCTCTGTGATGGGACCATGTAACTGTCTCAGGAACTGTTTGTTTCCCCATCTGGTGTTTCCGTGCCGCCGGTAGCTGCTCGCAGCTTTTGCTTTAAATTTAGAAATTCTGGTGGGCAGGGCAGGGCACCTCTGGCTAAGCCGCGGTCCAGGACTCGCCTCCCGCCTGGGCAGGGGGCGTTCTCCTGGGCGGAGCTGGCTCTCACTGGTAGGTCCCTCTTGCCCTTTTTTTGACCTCGCTTTCCCAAGGCCCGCTCCAGACTGGTCTGACCCTATGCCAGTGGCAAAGATGGCACTTTGCTCTGGCGGTGGGGGAAGGGCTGCCTTCCAGAAGCTGTTCTGTGGGCGCGAGTGAGAATATCTTTCGTGGGGTACTCACGATTTCTCTGCGATTGCAGGTCGTCCATGCTCAGCCGCCTTCTGGAGGATTTCTCCCTGGTCTATGCTGTGTGCTTTAGCTGCACGGGGTGAGGGTTGCTGTGCTGGGCGCTGTGGCACTGGTGCGGTGGCAGGACACCGCCTGGAGCTCAAATCTGTGTTTTCAGACGAGCAAAATCGATTTTTCCTTCCTGGCCAGAATCCCTGTACTGTTAGAACTTACTCTGGTTGTCTTTCTAGGAGTAAAAGTTTCTATGGGGTGAGAAAACTGCGATGTTGCAGGGAGCTCAGCTAGGGCTCTGCTGCTCCTCCACCATCTTCCCCGAAGTTCCCCCCTAGTGGAAAAAATGTTTCTCAATCCTGACAGGTAATGATGTTTTGTATGTGACATCAAAGGTACCGGCCAAAAAACAAAATAATGAGCATAGCGAGGACACACCTATGCAACATGGATAGAACCTGGACATCATTATATTCTGTGAACTAAGCCAAGAATAGAAAGCTAAATGATGTAGAATCTTTTCCATAGGGATTAATTCCTCCATTTATCACAGAACTAATTCAGCAAAAATTGTCACAATTTCAGGAAATTAACAGCATCATTCTAGCACTTTGGAGGATGCATCTCTAATATTATTTGAGCCATACTGAATGAAATTGTTCTTTTTTGCAGCCAAATAGAACTCAAGGATAAGCTCAACAAAGACAAACAGGTACCCCATGTTCTTTCTAATATGTTGAAGCTAAAAAGATTATTCTCAATATCATAGTGATTACTAGAGGAAAGCTGGAAAAAGAAAGGTGAATAGAAACCAGATTTGGTCAGTGTAGGCTATATTCTTATGCTGAAATATACTGATCTGCACCAATATGTAAAATTAAAGCACTAATAAAAATTACATGTAACTGGAATTTAAAAAATATGCATGGGAATGAAGATGGTTAACCTGGTGAGACCATGTCATTTGGATACATATACCCATCAGTGGGATAGCTGGGCCATATGTCAGTCCATTTAAAAGGTTTTTAAGGGCTGGGCACCAGTGGCTCATGCCTATAATCCTAGCTACTGAAGAGGCTGAGATCTGAAGATCGCGGTTCAAAGCCAGCCTGGGCAGGAAACTCCATGAGACTCATATCCAATTAACCACCAGAAAAACTGGAAATGGTTCTGTGGCTCAAGTGGTAGAATGCTAGCATTGAGCTGAACAACTCAGAGACAATGCCCAGGCCAAGAGTTCAAGCCCTATGACCACCACCACCACCAACAACAAAATAAATTTAAGAGACCTCCATAATGTTTCCATAATGGCTGCATAAATTTCCTTCCTACTAATAGTGTACAAGGATTCTTTTGTCTCTGTATACTTGACTTTATTACCTTCTGACTTTGTAGTATGCACTCTAACACAAATGAAGTACTATCTCATTGGGGTTTAATTTGCATTTCCTGATGATTAATGATGCCGAGTATTTTTCACATGTTATTCATTTGAATGCTTCTTTTGATTTATGTCTGTTTAGAACCTTTGGCTACTTTTAACATATGATTTTTCTTGTCTATTGAATTTTTCCACTTATGTATTTTGGATTTTAACTCCCTGTCAGATGTTTAGGGGTCAAATATTTGTCCAATCCTGTACAATGACTCTTTATGCTGTTTATTCTTCCTTTGTTGTGCAGAAATGTGATAAAAATTATTATAAAACAATATTATTTTTAAAAACTAAGTAATTTATATTTATTTAAGATATAATAAAGATAGCTCCTATTATAATAATTACAAATAAATCTCCACCTACTATGGAGTTATATACATGTATCTTATAATAAAATTCTTTATTTTTTTAAAAATATATTTTTATTTTCTTTAAGTAGTCGTACAAAGGAGTTGCTTATGAGTACAGTGCTGCTTATCAATATCACCCCTTTTAACATTCTCTCACCCCTACCATCCTACCCCTTACCTAATATTGCTTAATTTTCAGGTTATGGATTGAATTTTTTGCAAGTTAACAAGGAAGTATACAACACATCTTGATCTGTGTCATCCCTTCAACATCTTCACGTCAAATTTGACCCACCCCTTCCTTTATTTTTCTCAGCTCTGTGGTATATACAATGCTTTTTGCCTGCATTCTACACATTTTCCCCATTCATTCTTCTACCTCTCTCCTCTTATCTCTCCCCCCACCCCTTGCAAGTACCTATTTCCTGGTATTTATTTTGTTAGGCTTTGACTTAGTCTTTCTAAAGAATTATACTGTTTGTGCATTCTAAAACTCTAGAGTCTACCACCATTAATTTAGTGACTTTTCTCCTATATAGTTCTCATGATAGAGGGTTTTAAAGATATTCTACAGTCCCAGGATTCTGTGAAAACCCTGTTGAGTTCATAGAGAACTTCAAACAGTTTCAAGTCACTGAGTATATTTTAAGATTGTAGCTACAGTGCTGGCCTTCCAATGATAGAGCTCAATTCAGTTTAATTTTAGATTCAGTAGAACTGGGCACTCTTCTCAATTCTTACTATCTGGCCATATCTATTCCTTAGGATTTCAGCCTCCTGTGCTGCAAAATTGGTGTTCTCTTCCAGGAGTCTTCCAGGAGTTGATGTAAGGGGACTGACTATTCATCACATGTAAGGATGACTATTCATCATGTGGCCCCCTGGTGGGAAGAAGGTGAATTCTCCACTGGGATGTGATTTCATTACCCTGCCCCTCTTATTTCCTCATTTAATCCATCTGAAGGTGACACTCTTACCCAGGCCCACTAAAAGAGATCTGAAAGACAAGACCAAGACAGAGCTGCTCTTGAATGCTGATGTTTTTCTCTTTGTCTAAGAATTATGAGGTCTAAGAAATAGCTTCCTACTCTGTCTAGGAGTTTGAGGTCTTATCTTGTCATATTGAAGCAACAGACCCTTTAAACATTTCACATAGCTTTGATATGCAGCAGGGTTCCTCCTCAGCTCTCCTTTCTTCAAGGGTTATATTGCAAGAAAAGGTGAGGATTTTCACAGAAAATAAAAAGGGCTATCCTAGACTTTATTGTTTTCAGGGGGAAAAAAATCCTGTTAGAAGGGAGGTGTTTATGACCCATTGGTTACACTGGAATAAAACCTACCAGTTCCTTTCTCTCATCAATTTGGGACTGGCCTCTGGTGGATAGATAATTGAGGAAGGTCTAATGATCTTTTCAGGAAAAGTGGATTCTCCTCTTTTTATCTGTAAAGTAGAGAGGAGAGGAAAGGTTGTTTGTTTGGGAGGAAATTCTTCAGATTGGTGAAGAAAAGAACTGGAGAGCAATGTTTCCACAATTCTTATCCCCATCTTTTCCCTTTTGTGAAGGAAGGTTTGATAGTGAAGGGCTATGACTGTGCAGATGGATTTTGGGGTTTCCCTGAGTAGTTTTCTGACCTTGTTTGTCTACATGTTAAAAGTACACATACAGCACTAAAATTCTTTGTTTTTTCAGCACTAAAATTCCGAGACAACATGAGAGACATGGGTGACAGGTCAGGGATTTAAATTCATTTTTAAAAAATGTTTTTTCCCCTAGATCAAAAGATTGGGAGAAATCCAAGAAGCAATACAAGAACCTCTGTGACTATACAATAACCACTTTATACTTTCTAAATAAAACCCGAAAAATCTAGACAGTTCAGCCTGGAGACTTTAAACCTCACACTGTAGAGGTTTTTGTATATCTTTTTGTAATGTGAGAGAGACTCACATGTAAATGACTTGGAAAGAAAAAAAAGTAACAGGACTTGGTGACTTTCCAACTTCACAATCCTTGTAAGATGTTTAGATTTTCCTTCCTATCTTCTAATATTTTAGTTACTTCTCCATTGTTTCTAGTCTTTCCTCCTCTTTTATCCTCAATTGTATGTCAGGTACGTTGTTCAGTTTTCTGAGCTTCTCTCTGGTCCTTCCAGAGAAAGGTATAGTCCAAATTTTACCACTTGGGCAATTCCATTTCCTTTGAAATATCTCAGTCTCCTAATATTTAAAATAAGGAAGCTGAATCACAATGGGTCCTGGGTTAGATACTATGTGAACCAGTGATCCCAATTAAGGCACAGTATAAGTGAGGAAAATGAAAAATAAGGGTGAATAAAAATAGAATATGTTAACTGGTCACCAGTGGCTCATGCCTATAATCATAGCTACTTAGGAGACTGAGATCTGAGGATCTCGATTCTCAAAGCCAGACCCTGCAAGAAAGTCCACGAGAGTCTTATCTCCAATTAACCACCAAAAGAGCTGAAAGTGGAGCTGTGTCTCAAGTGGTAGAGTGGTAGCCTTGAGCAAGAAAACTCAAGGGTAGCACCTAGGCTCTGAGTTCAAACTCCAGGATAAGCACCTAAAAAAAAGGATATGTTAGAAATACAGACAGAACCATTTCTCCAAAATGGTTGCTTGCACAAGATATTAGAAGTTATATTCAGGGAAAAGATTTTTCTACAACTATTTTGGTTGACCAAGGAAGACTTAACTAGTCAGCATTCTACAGCTTGTTCACAAAAAGGAGGACTAAAAATAGGATGTACCATGAAGGAGTTAGCAGAGGATTGATATGGGGGAAGGGTGTTAACAGCAACCTTTAAATATGTAGAGTAGTCAGGAGCTGGTGGCTCAAGTCTGTAATCCTAGCTACTCAGGAGGTTGAGACTGGAGGATCACAGTTTGAAGCTAGCCAAGCAAGGCAGGAATGTCCATGAGACTCTCATCTCTGCTTAACTACCAAAAAAGCCAGAAGTAGAGCTGTGGCTCAAGTGGTAGAGCGCTAGCCTTGAGCAAAAGAAGGTTACGGACAGGTGCCCAGGCCCTGAGTTCAAGCCCCAGGACTCACACAAAAAATATGTAGAGTTATCACAGCACCATGAGTTATTGTACTTCTAACTTTATTTTTGTATGTGTACTCTTATGTATGTGCATATTGTGTATTATTTCTTCATATCTAATGAGACTAATAATATTCTTATATTTCTTGACTACTTGTAGATGCTCTTTCTAAACAGAATGTCCAAATCTTAAATGTTTTCAGCTTTTACTTTGATTTGTAAGAGTTTCTTAGGTAGAAACTATACTTACCTATCTACCTAACTACCTACCTATCCATCTATCTATCTACCTACCTAGATATAAATATAGGTATATTGCCTCTGCGGAGGAGAGCTAACATTACTTTTTTCTATGGTTTCATTTTTTTTGTTGCCAGTCCTGGGGCTTGAACTCAGGGCCTGGGCACTGTCCCTGGCTTCTTTTTGCTCAAGGCTAGCTCTCTATCTCTTGAGCCACAGCACCACTTCTGGCTTTTTCTGTTTATGTGGTGCTGAGGAACCGAACCCAGGGCTTCGTAAGCTGGGCAAGCACTTTACCACTGGGCCACATTCCCAGCCCCTCCATTTTGTTTTATGAGACAAATAGCAATTTCGAACTGCAGAAGTTATGCCTTAGCTTTAGTCAGCTGATAATTATTTCTTATAATTAATTATAAATGAGTTCTAATGCAGTGGAGTTAAAATACATTTGTGATATGAGGCAGTTTTACTGTGGTATTTCCATGCATGCATATAGTATACTTGGAAAAAAATTCACCTTCTCCACAATTGCTTTTTATAGGATGCATTTTCTTTTTTCTTAATTTATTTATTGTTAAAGTAATGTGCAGAGGCGATATAGCATAGTTGCTTTTAAATGTCAATTTTCCTGCAAATCTCATTTACATCTTTTTTTTTTTTTTTTTTGGCTGTGAAAGCACTCTGGTTTTATTGAGAGTATGAAGGGCTACCAGGAACCTGGGTGGATGGCTGAGGATAGGATCTCTACAACCTGGGTCTACTTGAAAGTGTGGCGCTCAGCCCCACCTCGGCCAAAGCCTTTGGGCCCAAACATGGCAGAGTAGCAGGAATGGTTGCAGTAGGGCTTGCCTTCGCGTTTGGCATGCCCCCCACCCAGGTCAGTGTCTTTCCACATTTCTCACACTTAAGGCACGGCCGATGCCAGTCTTTGCCCAGCGAGGTAACTCGCTGAGCGAAGTACACCTCCTTGTCACACATGGGGCACTTCGAATGGCGGTGCTGTCGGCGAGCAGACAGCGGGGCAAGAAGGAGCTGTGCACTGGACTCCATTGATGTCTTCTTATAAGGCCTGAGCTAGTCTACTGTACAGTATTTTTAACCAATCATCTCTTGCCTGGGCTCCTAGGAAATAATTTTAGCCAGTTTATAATTATTTCCTATAATTATACATGAGTTATAATACCTTTTCGTTGAAATGCATTTTGAGGGGTAAATGAGGGCCTGGAACTTCCTACTCAGTCATCTTGTTGATACCACCATCTTGTAAGTTCTTACAATCAGATTCCAGAGTTCTGAACAGTTGATTCTGACAGATTTTTACTATTATAGGACACTTTCTATACTTCTTGTGGTGCTACTTTTTGCTCTATTGGCTTCTGTTTTATTATTGAGTAATTATTTTAGAAGATTGATAATATGAATATTAAAACCAGATGCTTTGCTTTTTGTTTGCCAGTCCTGGGGCTTGAACTCAGGGCCTGAGCACTGTCCCTGGCTTCTTTTTGCTCAAGGCTAGCACTCTGCCACTTGAGCCACAGAGTCACTTCTGGCCATTTTCTATAAATGTGGTGCCCTCATATTTTTTCTTTGTGTTTTAGTTTTCGGTAATGTTTGTCTTGTATGTAAGCCTATCTGATCCATGGAAAGGAAAGGGAAAGACAGAAACAGCAGGACAAAGGATGAAGGAATGCAACAATGATACTCATTAGACACTATGTTGGAAATGAACTTTACAACTTGGTGGGGGGAGTGGGGAGTGGTAAGTGGGAGAAAACAAGGGGGGGGGGTAAAATGTTTAAAATGAAATTTATGGGGCTGGGAGTGTGGCTTAGTGATAGAGTGCTTGCTTGGCATGCATAAAGCCCTGGGTTTGCTTCCTCAGCACCACATACACAGAAAAAGCCAGAAGTGGCGCTGTGGCTCAAGTGGCAGGGACAGTGCTTAGGCCCTAAGTTCAAGCCCCAGCACTGGCCAAAAAAAAAAAAAAAGAAATTTACTCATTATCTTATTTTTGTAACTGCAATCCCTCTGTTCATTACCTTTATAATAAATAAAAAAAGAACAAAACCAAAAACAAAACCGGAAGTGGTGCTGTGGCGCAAAGTGGTAGAGTGAGCAAAAGAGCCCAGAGACAGTGTCCAGGTTCCAAGTTCAAGCCCAAAACAAAACAAAACAAATCAGATGGCTATAGATGCATGAGTTTACATCTGGGTACTCTATTCTATTCCATGTGTCTGTGTATCTGGATTTGTGCCAGTATCATATTGTTGTTGTTACTAGGATTCTGTAGTATATTTTCTCATCAAGCATTGTGATGCCTCCAGAATTTGTTTCTTTGTTTTTGGCGCTGGTCCTGGGACTTGAGCTCAGGGCCTGGACACTGTCCTTGAGCTTATTTTTGCTCAAGGCTAGAGCTCTACCACTTATTCCACACACAACTCCACTTCCAGCTTTTTTGGCAGTTAATTGGAGGTGGAGTCTCAAGTTTTCCTGCCTGGGCTGATTAGAACTGTGATTCTCAGATCACAGGATCACAAGGATTGACCTACCAGTGCCTGGCCAGAATTGCTATTTTTGCTCAGGATAGCTTTGGCTCATCACGATCATTTCTGTTTCCATATGAATTTTATGATTGTCATTGGTGTATTGATGAGAGATTACATTGAATCTGTAGATTGCTTTAGGTTGGATGGCCATATGAGCAATACCTTTTTTTTTGCCAGTCCTGGGGCTTGAACTCAGGGCCTGAGCACTGTCCCTGGCTTCCTTTTTGCTCAAGGGTAGCACTCTGCCACTTGAGCCACAGAGCCCACTGGCTTTTTCTGTGTTTGTGGCACTGAAGAGTTGAACCCAGGGCTTCATGCATACTAGGCAAGCATTCTATCACTAAACTATATTCTAAGCCCCAATTCAGGGTTTTACAATTTTTGTTGTAGAGGATTTTGATCTCCTTGGTTAGGTTTATTCCTAGGATTTTTTTTTTTTTGGTGCAAGTCCTGGGGCTTAAACTCAGAGCCTGTGTGCTGTTTCTGAGCTCTTTGTGCTCAAGGCTAGTGCTCTACCACTTGTGCCACAGCTCTACTTTGGATTTTTTTGGTAGTTTATTGAAGATAAGAGTCTCACAGATTTTCCTGCACAGGCCAGCCTCAAACTATGATCTTCATTTCTCAGCTTCCTGAGTGGCTAGGACTACAGGCATGAGACACCAGAGCCCGGATATACCTAGACATTTAAAAAGGATCTTGTGAAAGGGATTGTCTAGTTTCTTTCTTAGTAAATTAATCAATAGTATATAAGAAAGTTATTGGACCGGAAGTGGCGCTGTGGCTCAAGTGGTGGGGCACTAGCCTTGAGCACAAAAATCTCAGAGACAGCATACAGGCTCTGAGTTCAAGCACAGGACTGGAAAAAAAGAAAGAAAGAAAGTTACTGATTTTTGTAAGTTAATTTTGTTGAATTGGTTCTAATCGTCTTTTGGTGATGAATTATGGTTTTCTTTTTGTGCCAATCTTGGGCTTTGAGCTCAGGGCCTGGGCACTGTCCCTGAGCTTTTCTGCCCAAGGCGAGTGCTCTACCATTTGAGCCACTTGTGGCTTTTTTTGAGATAAGAGTCTCACGAATTTTCCTGCCCAAGCTGGCTTGGAGCCAAGATATTCAGACATTAGCCTCCTGAATAGCTAGGAGCATAGACGTGAGCCACCGCCACCTGACCAATTATGGTTTTCTAAGAACAGAATCATACTATTTTCATACATAGACAATGAAACTTTCTCCTTTCCTATTTATATCCCCTTTGGATTTTTCTATTGTTTACTGATAATCAAAATTTTGAAAATGATGAGCTAGAACAGTCTTAGTTCTTATTTTAGCAGCAATGCTCTCAGGCTTATCAAAATTCAGTAACATATTGGCTATGTTTTTTTTTGTTGCTGTTGAGGTATAATTCTTCCAATTTACATAGGAAGCTTTTAATCCACCATCTTGTATTGCCACCAATGGTCCATAGTGCTTTTTTTCAATCTTGGCTATTTTGGAATAGATTGGAACGCTATTGATAGCAGACTATGCTAAAATATTAAATAAATTCCTATTTGATTTCAGAACAAGATAGGTATGTCTTCTATCATAACATCAATTGTTCCAATGAAAGATTTTATTTTTCTGGTTCTGGGGCTTGAACTCAGGGCCTGGGCACTGTCCTTGAACTTTTTTAGTCAAGGCTAGCATTCTACTACTAGAGCCATAGCTCCACTTGCAGCTTTCTGTTGGTTAGTTGGAGATAAGAGTCTCACAGACTTTACTTGGACTGGCTTGCAATTGCGATCCACAAATCTCAGCCTTTTGAGTAGCTAGGATAACAGATCTGAGCCATAGGCACCCAACTGCAATGGAAGTTTTGCTAATACACTAAAAAGTATAAAGTCATAAGGAATGAAATGATTATAAAGGAAAAGAAAAACCTGTCAGGCAACAAAATTGTGCACATATGAAGTCCTAAAGAATCTATGGATAGATTTTGCCAATCGTATCAATTTAGTAAGATCCTTGGACATCATCAGTATATAAAAATTAATTATATCTTCATATTATTTTTAACATTGCTATTAACAGAACCATCTTTTTATTAGTGTATATATATTAACTGTACAAGGGAAGTTTCACTGTGCTATTTTACACATGCATACATTGTACTTTGATCAGATTAACCCCTCTATTGCTATTTTCCCCATCTCTCCCCCTTATTTTTAACAGCTTTCACCATCTTCATAGAAACAATGTATTCACCTCTCATTCTCTTTTCCTCTCCCTTTGTCTCCCTCATCCCCTCAAATAGTCCTACAGTTACACTTAATCAATACATAAACACACACACACACACAACACGCTTGAAATCTGAATCTGGCTTTTATTTATATTGACTTTATCTTCATATTCTAATAGTAAGAAGAAAATGAAACCTTGAAATACACTAATGGAGTCTTGACAGGATGAAGTAGCTTCTACCTTAGTTTTTTTTTTTTGCAGCTAAATGCCTGGGTACAACAAACAAAAACGACTCCAGAGTAGAAAGGAGGTGTGGAACTGCTTAGGGACCTTGAAACTTCAGGTCATTTTCTTGTTTTCTTTCTTTGTTATTTCCTTCCTTCCTTCCTTCCTTCCTTCCCTCCCTCCCCCCCTCTTTTCCTCCCTCCCTCCCTCCCTCCCTCCCTCCCTCCCTCCCTCCCTCCCTCCCTCCCTCCCTCCCTCCCTTCTCACTGTCCATTGTCTATCTTTCTTTCCCTTTATTATATTAGATACTGGTATGGAGCTTGAGCTCAAGGCTTTTCAAGTTTTCTTTTTTCCACTCAAGGTTTGAGTTCTACCAGTTGAGTTATGCTTCCTTTTCCAACTTTTTGCTGGTTAATGGTAGATATAATTTTCTCATTTTTTAACCCCTGGGGTTGGCTTTGAACCATTATTCTCAGAGTCCATCCTCCTGAGTAGTTAGGATTACAGGGGTGAGCCACCTGTACCTGTTTGAATATTGCCTTCAACA
This sequence comes from Perognathus longimembris pacificus, assembly GCF_023159225.1. Taxonomy (NCBI): domain Eukaryota; kingdom Metazoa; phylum Chordata; class Mammalia; order Rodentia; family Heteromyidae; genus Perognathus; species Perognathus longimembris. The sequence continues at coordinate 58,782,132 of NC_063188.1, forward strand.
CTCCAGATTGGGTACTAGAGAACTTTGCAACTGAAACTTATCAACAGGCACAGAAAAAGACCCATTAGTGTTAATAGAACTTAATGAAGAACTAAGAGTCCATTCCCTACTGCTGTCATTGGAGCCAAGAAGGCAGCAGGACTTCCATCCTGACTCAGTACCAGTTAATCAGAGTGAGCAGTAAAAGGCAGGGCTAGTCAGTATTTGGTTTTCCCCACTGATGTCAGTGGGCCTAAGTACAGAGCTAAAATTCTACCCCCACGGGACAGTAACAAGGTACTGCTAGTTGGCCATTGTTTTTCCATCCCCTGGTGTTAGCAGGGACTTATGGGCAGCTAAATTTCCACCTCTCCCCCAAAAGCAATAGGTGGTATGAGTTATAATTCTTCCATTAGAAATGTTATAAGCAGGTTCCCCAAAGAAGCTGAATTTATATTCTTCCAACTGCAACAGGCATTATTTAGCAAAGTGATTTTCCAACCTCTGTTATCAACAGGGCACAGGAGAAAGAAAAAGAATGTCCCCGCCCCCCCAAAAATAGGCAATACAAAGTAATACCAGTCAGCACTCTTTCCCTGTTGAAGCTCAAGGGAGGAACAGAATATACAGCCTGGCCCAATGGTAATGAGGTGTCAAAGACACAGTGGGGCAGGGGGAAGCAGTGTGAAGGGAACTGTGCTTTTGTGGGGTCAGTGAGGCCTAGCAGAAAGCTCAACTTCTACCTTTATCTGGCAGCAATGAAATTATGTAAAGTGATGCTACTTGATACTTTGCTTTTCCACAGACCTGATGTTAGAAGAGGCAAGCTGGAGGATGGCATTCACCATCTTATTTCCCAAAAGAAGGTGATATAAAGCATGCTTCTCTACTTGGCAGTATCAAGGCAGAAGGAGGTAGTATGAAGTCATCCAATGGGACTACTGTTAGCAAAGACAAGTAAGGATACAAACCAACCCTGGTAGAAAACAAGTCAGTCAAAACAAGATCCAACCCAGGCTTTGCTTCGTACTAACTCTGTGATGCCTAGCAAAGAGCTAAACTTCTACCTCCAGGGTTCAGCAATGAAACACTGAACTTCCATTGTCAAGTTGGTAATAGTACAAGTCATAGCTGTTCCCAGGGTAGTATATGTGGAGTTAAACAAAAAGCAAAAGAGATGGTGTTATCTTTTTAACTGCTGGTATGTCCCCATGTAGATATACCCACTATACTTAATACAAGGTGATTTTTAAGGGAAGGAACTGGATAGGAACTAAGGTCATAGAACATAAACCAAAAAGGATACAATACAAAATTACTCCCAGTCACTCAAGGAATTTTTTTGCCAGTCTTAGGGCTTCAACTCAGGGCCTGGACACTGTCCCTGAGCTTCTTTTGCTCAAGGCTAGCACTCTACCAGTTGAGACACAGACAGTGTCACTTCTGGCTTATTCTGCTTGTGTGGTACTAAGAAATAGAACCCAGGGCTTTATGCATGCTAGGCAAGCACTCTACCACTAAGCCACATTCCCAGCTGTCAAGGAACATTTTTAAGAACTCCAAGTAATTACTTTTGGAATATATGTGCACACACACACACACACACACGTCTATTTTTCATTTTTGGAGCCAGTCTTGGGGCTTGAACTCAGGGCCTGGGCACTGTCCTTGAGCTTTTGTGCTCAAGGCTAGTGCTCTACACTTGAGCAACTCTACTATTTCTGGCTTTTTAGTGAGTCATTGAAGATAAAAGTCTTAAAGACTTTCCTGCCTGGTCTGGCTTCAAACTGAGATCCTCAGATCTCAGCTTCCACGGATAACTAGAGTTACAGGCATGAACCACTAGCACCCAGAATTATTTGATATTTTTAAAACCCAAAGACTACATATATAAAATTGAATTTATCTCTGTGAAGAAATCTTCTGGTAATAATCTTTTCAAATATTAGTTGTACAAGGGGTTTCCACCGTGAAATTTCAATATATGCATATATTGTACCAGTACCATGTTTTTAAAAAAATTACTATGACTGCACTATAATTTGGAGCCAGGTACTCTGATATTCCAGCATTGTTCTTTATATTCTTTTTGGATATTGGGGTCTTTATGCTTCCATATGGACTTTGGGACTGATTTTTCTATTTCTGTGAGGAATGACATAGATTTTGATAGAATTTCATTTAATCTGCAGATTGTGTTAGGTAGTTATTTGTTTCTACAATATTCGTTGTGCTCACCCATGAGCACAAGATGTATTCCCAGTTTCTAGTGTCTTCTGCAATTTCTTTCTTCACTCTTATAGTTCTCATTGGAGAGGTCTTTTACTCTTTAGTTAAGTTACTTACAAATAAATTTGTTTTGAGATTGTTTATCCAATTTCTTTCTCATTCTATCTGTTGCTGGTATATAGAAAAATATAGATATTTAAATGTTAATTTTGTTTCTTGACACTTTGCCAAAAGTATTCATCAGATCTAATTGGTGTGTGTGTGTGTGTGTGTGTGTGTGTGTGTGTGTGTATGTGTGTGTGTGTGTATGTGTGTGTGTTGTGAGAGAGTACCCATGCTCATGTGCCAGCCTTAGGGTTAGAACTCAGGGCCTGGGTGCTGTCCATGAGCCATTTTGCTCAAGGTTAGCATTCTACCACTTGAACCACAGCTATAATTCCAAGTTTTTTCTTAGTGCCAGTCCTAGGGCTTGAACTCAGAGCCTGGGTGCTTTTCATGAATTATTTGGTCCAAGATAATCATTCTACCATTCAAACCACAGCTCCACTTCTAACTTTATTTTTAGTTCCAATCCTAGGGATTGAACTCAAGCCCTGGGTGTTTTCCTTGAGCTACTTTCATTAAGGTTAGCATTCTACCACTCCAGCCACATTCCACTTCTAACTCCTGTTAAGTGCCAGTCCTAAGGATTGAACTCAGGGCCTGGGTGCTTTCACTGAGCTATTTTACTCAAGGTGAGCATTCTACTGCTTGAGCCACAGCTCTACTTCAGACTTTTTGGTGCCAGTTCTAGGGCTTGAACTAAGGATCTGGGTGCTTTCCCTGAGCCATTTTGCTCAAGGTGAGCATTCTACCACTTGAGTCATAGCTCACTTGCAACTTTTTTTTTTTAGTGCCCCATCTAGGGTTTGAACTCAGGGTCTGCGTGCTTTCACTGAACTATTTTGCTCAAGGTTAGCATTCTACCACTTGAGCCACAACTCTACTCCCAACCTTCTTTTAGTGCCAGTCTTGTGGTTTGAGCTCAGGGCCTGAGTGCTTTTCTGAAGCTATATTGCTAGAGGTTGGCATTCCACCATTTGAGCCACAGCTCCACTTTAAACTTTTTTTCTTAGTTCTGGTCCTAGGGCCTGAGCAAAGGACCTTGGTGCTTTCCTAGGGGCATTTTGCTCATGGTTAGCATTCTACCACTTGAGCCCGAACTCCACATCCAATCTTTTTCTTCATGTCAAGCCTAGGACTTGAACTCATGACGTAGGCATTTTCCCTTTGCTATTTTGCTCAAGGTTAGCATTCTACCAATTTAGTCACAGCTCCAGTTCCCATTCTTTTTGTGCCATTCATGAAACTTGAACTCTGGTTCTGGGTGCTTTCCCTGAGCTGTATTTCTCAGGATTAACATACTACTTGAGCCAACTTTCTGAAAATTCCAGTCCTAGGGCTTGTAATCAGAGCCCGGGTGCTTTTCCTCAGCTATATTGCTCAAGGTTAGCATTTCATCACTTGAACCACAGCTCCACTTCTGCCTTTATAAAAGTGATAGTCAGGGCTGGGGATATGGCCTAGTGGCAAGAGTGCTTGCCTCTAATACATGAAGCCCTGGGTTCGATTCCCCATCACCACATATACAGAAAACTGCCAGAAGTGGCGCTGTGGCTCAAGTGGCAGAGTTGCTAGCCTTGAGCAAAAAGAAGCCAGGGACAGTGCTCGGGCCCTGAGTCTAAGGCCCAGGACTGGCAAAAAAACAAAAACAACAACAACAACAACAACAAAAAACCACACACACACACAAAAGTGATAGTCCTAGGTGTTGAATGTAGGGCCTGGGTTTTTCTGTTATCTGTGTTGCTCAAGGTTAGTTTTCTACCATTCTAACTGTTGGGGTCTGGACAACCCCTTTCTCCCCCCACGGGGAGAATGGTAACCACAAACTCTATGAAAGAGCACTCAGCCTGGCCCTCCGCCAGCGGAAGGCCCAAGGCGTGCTCACATGGGCAAGCGCTAAGTTGAGGAAAGGTTGCTGAAGCCTCCCCTCCCCCCAGTCCCCTTACATGTTACCAAGGGCGGAGGCGAAAAGGAAGGCATCAGGGACACGCGGCGGTGGTGGGAATCGTCTCAAAAGACTTTAATATGGAAAGGCACTTATATAGAAGTAATGGCGGGAAAGAAAGGGGGCTGGCCAAAGGGCCAGTCATAGGCTAGGGATCACGTTCATCAAGTGACATCACGAAACTTCCCTTTGTGGGCGGGACAACCCCATCATGGTGGCACGCATGTGTTCACCTCCCAAGGGGTGGAGGCCAGAAGGTGGGAGGGACTTCCATTGTCCCAAAGCTGGCGGAAGGGCAGCCTTCCCAAGGCCTTAATAATCCCCAACATCTCCCCCTTTTTGTTTTTTCAATGAGCAGGGGATGCTGTAAACACATGGCATGTGTGGGCATAAGGCAAATGCTGACATAAGATCTGTGGGGCCCCTTCCACAAAACTGGGGTGAGGGGTAGGTAAGAGTCCATCCGTCTGGCTATGTCCAGAAGTCGGAATCCTCAGCTGGTTTCTGCCAAGTGCAGGAAGGTGCCCTCTTTTGCTGGTGAGGTAGAAGCTGAAACTCTGGCATTCCCGGCAGTTCACAGTAGCTGATAACTCAAACATAAGTGATTAGTGAAACATTCTTTTATATAAACATTGAAGCCAAGGTGCTAAACCTTTGTGTTTACTTTTTAAAATATTTCTATCATAAAACATTGGGGTTGAGTGTCAATACCCTCAGCTCCTATTTTCTTTCCAACGGGACTCCCCAAGTCTAGCAGCAGGGGGAGAGGAAAGGAAGAAGCATGGTGCAAAATTCCTTTAGTTTCTTTGTGTGACGCTGTAGGCAGTATTGCCACGGCAAAACATTGAGCCATGAGACGCTCAAGAAGGACTCTAGAAAGCAAACAAGGAAAGGAAGCTTGGTTGCCTCCTACCGTAGGCAGTCCTACTTTCCATATTTTCATGGGAGAGCAGAAGTCCAACATGGTCCTCCTTTTCCTGGAGAGAACAAGAAAACATTTCTCCAGAGCGGGTGCTCCGGGTTTAATTTTCCAATCTGGAAAAACACATACTGTACTCCATCCCACACTGATTCGGGATGATTTAAAATTTCTTGATAATTAACATAAGCATAACTAATCCTGGGGAATATCCCCCCTTTTGTTTTTTAAAATTATGACACCGGCAGCCACCAGGCAGGGAGTATGGATGGAGGTCTCATCTTCTGAAGCTACTTCCTGCTGTCAAGGGGGCGACGTAAATCAAGGGCCCCTGGTCAGCCTGGCAGTCCGGTGTAGCTGGCAAAAAGTCCCCATCATTACCATGAGGATGGTCACTGGGGCCAGAGAGCGCTATTGTTTTCTCCAGCCCCTCCTGCATCTTTGGCATACCCAGAAGTTTCCAAGGCTGGTGCCTTCAGGGTTCAGGCCTGTGTTAGGGTGACGACTGTGAACGGCAAATTCCCAATTGGTGATCTCAGCAAGAGATGTTATTCTGTCAAAAGACACTTTTGAAAAGGTCAGGCAAAGTATTGACAAGTTTTCAGAGCTGGTTGGCATGAATGGCATAGAACACACCCTGGGCATAAGCCAGGAACAGTTCCCTTTTGGAGCATAAACCCAATTGTAAAGTGAACAGGTAAGGAGAAACGACTGAAAGAAGTGTTTAATGATAGAAAACTGGTTTGGCATAGCCAGTCAGAGGCAAAAAAATAAATATATATATACACCTATGTACAACTGGCAGAAAAGAAGAAAATGGACAGGAATTATCTCTCTCGATTTCCCGGCTCTGATCCATTTTGAAAGGGTGAAACAAGGCATCTCCCTTTAGGATAATATGGCACCATTCTCCTCTCACTCCACTCCACCTTTCCGTCTCCTGGACTGGCTAAGTCCCAGGAATTTTAACGTTTGTGGCTGGAATTGCATTTTCCCATCCGCGTTTGAACTCGGGGCCTGAGCACTGTCCATGAGCACTTTTGTTCAAGGCTAGTGCTCTACCACTTGAGTCACGGTGCTGCTTCAGCCTTTTGCTCGCTCTCTGTGGTTGAGCTCTCAATCTGGCTCTTTGCTGTTTAACTGGGAGGTGGGATTTTGGAGAGATTTTTTCCTTTTGCCCGGGCTGGCTTTGAACTATCCAGGGAGTCATAGTCCTACAAGCCCTTTTTATTCCCAATTGAGCAATAAGGAAAAAACAGCAGAGATAATCCATTTGTAACTCGTTGAGACTGACCAAAAACTGCTTGTTAAGGTTTTGCTATAACACTTGGAGAACATGAGATTTACACGCCATCAACTTGAATCACGCCAATGAATCCCACTGGCAAGTGAAAGAGAACACAGATAAATGACAACCAAGGGCAAAGGGTTAAAGCATTGTGGAATCCTCAGTCTCGGCAGTGGCTGTGTCCCTCGTCCCCATTTGGCAAGTTCCATGCCATGCGATGGGGAACTCTAGGCAAGGCTGCAGTGGCATCTCTGGATAGACTCACATCTCGCTCTGGGTTGCCTGCAAAATTTCTATATAGATTGGTTAGGGTGTTTAGAATTTTTTCCAGAATTTCTGGCTCTGGTATATCGATGCCCTTCTGGTTTAAGCAGGGTGAAAAGACTTTCTTAATCACAAAATTCACCTGGCTAGCTGTGACTACTGACATAACTATGGTGATTTAACCTGGAGTAACTGTTAGGATGGGACTATTTACATCCTCACAAGGCTCATAAATCATTCGAACAGCTTCCAATGGGAGAGAGAGCAAAGAATCATTAGTAGTGAAACCAGGCAGTTTGGGAACAGACTGTGGTGGCAGCTTCCTGTATCCAGGAGCTGCCACCATCCAGGCGGCTAGCACATCTGTCCACCTGTATCCTATAAAGCAATATATTAATCCTGGGTCAGGAAAGTTGAGGTTAATAGTCACATTTGTATGAAGCAATCCCAATTCCTTGATCTTGAGAGTTTATGAGAACACAGGAGAGAAAAATGGGAAGGTAAAATCTTAATTTATGCCAAAGAGTTGTTAAGACTAGATGCACACTTAACTTTTAACACACTGAATATAAAATAACATGCTGATTTCATACCATTGTGCTTTTACCACATGCTGCAAATTTGAACCTTATGGAAACACACTGAATATAAAATAACATACTGGTGTACTTTTACCACATGTTGCATATTTGAACCTTATGGAAGTTTTTTATAGGCACCTTTATTTGCATCGAACATTGGGCTGAAAACCTATTGTTATGCTTTTAAATCTTACCAACAACCACACGCGCGCGCACACACACACACACAAAAATACCTGAGCGCTCTTTAAAATTGCTTTGATTGGCCATTTAAATTTTCTGGAATTCCAGCGGCAAATGATATTAATTTGCCCATAATAGAACCACGTGGTTGAATAAAAAACAAAAGGAAACCTCTGTTAATTACACACTCCCAACATGACAATTTTTAAATCACAGTGGACAAGCAAACCCTTTTATCCATTCAGAAAAACTCCAGTTGATTTCGTATCTTTGAACTGGTAAACATGGAAGTTCAGTCAAATTACCTATTGCTGTATCAAAACTTTGTTTTTCCCTTTAATAATTTTCCCTGGCTTTAACCCCTCCTGCAGCCGCAGAGAGAAAACGTGCAGGCAAGCAGGCAATCACTTGCAATCGTTAAGTCCAGAGTCCCCGCCTAGCCCAGGGGAGTCTGGCACGCCCCTCACCTGGGGGGAATGGGTGGGGCCCCGCCTTCAATATGGTGGACCCCCTTTTGCTCTACGTGTGTGTTAAGTCAGAGAAATCAGGATTCAACCAACTCACCCGAATTTCTGAGCTTAACGACCATCGGCGAGCTGCTGCCGCCACTGCTGCCGCCGACCGCGCACCCCAACGGGAACGCTGGCCCATGGCCCCGCAGAGTCTAAACTGCACACCGTGCCCTGCCTGCAACATAATGTCTCAGCGCTGTTCCCCAGGGGCAAAGACCCACTCAACGCTGCCCACTGTGTCCATTGACCAGCTAGAGAAAACTTAACACTAGCTCCTTTAGCATTAACTCCTCTTTTTTCTTTCTTTTTTTTTTTTTTGTTTGGTTTTAACTCCATCCGCAGGCGGGCTGCTGGCTCCGCCCAGCCACTGTGAGAGCCTCAGCCTGGCCAAAAGGCAACTTTCTCCCGAAAACTCTGCCGCCACCATGCCACAGCTTCTCACATGGCAGAAGCGCGCTTCCGCCACGCCGTGCTTGGCCGGCCACGCTGTGCTTGGCCGGCCACGCTCGGCCCAAACCCTACAGCACTAGACGCCCAGTGCCGCCCGTGGCCACGCGGGCCCCAGTGCATGCAGCTCACAAACCCGGGGCCGTGCGGAGCCCATAGACTGTACTCCGCGCTCGGCCCGCGAACACCAAACCCCTCCGGCGCTCGGCCACCCACTGCTTCTTAAGCACCACTGCGGGTGCCGGGCCGTCTGGCCCGGGGCGCACAGAGCAAAACCAACCGACCCCAGCCCAGGGTCGCATTCCTCTTGCTCCGGCCCCACTGCTCCACTGACATGTTTCCGCGGGAGGCGTGCCCCGCTCCCTCCCCCCCCTGGCGCCAAATCGCCACGACGGGGCAAGTCTCTGGCGCCGTGTCCCGCGAGCCCATGCCTGGCCTGTCTTGTCTCCATGCTACTGCCCCCTCTGGATGGGCAGGACCCTCCTCTAAAAACCCTAATTAGCACAATCTGTGGGGATACTGTACCCCAAAATTCCCGGCTGTATGATTCGGTCCCCGTTCGGGCGCCATAATGTTGGGGTCTGGACAACCCCTTTCTCCCCCCACGGGGAGAATGGTAACCACAAACTCTATGAAAGAGCACTCAGCCTGGCCCTCCGCCAGCGGAAGGCCCAAGGCGTGCTCACATGGGCAAGCGCTAAGTTGAGGAAAGGTTGCTGAAGCCTCCCCTCCCCCCAGTCCCCTTACATGTTACCAAGGGCGGAGGCGAAAAGGAAGGCATCAGGGACACGCTGCGGTGGTGGGAAGCGTCTCAAAAGACTTTAATATGGAAAGGCACTTATATAGAAGTAATGGCGGGAAAGAAAGGGGGCTGGCCAAAGGGCCAGTCATAGGCTAGGGATCACGTTCATCAAGTGACATCATGAAACTTCCCTTTGTGGGCGGGACAACCCCATCATGGTGGCACGCATGTGTTCACCTCCCAAGGGGTGGAGGCCAGAAGGTGGGAGGGACTTCCATTGTCCCAAAGCTGGCGGAAGGGCAGCCTTCCCAAGGCCTTAATAATCCCCAACACTAACCACAGCTCTACTTCCAACTTTTCTTTAGTGCCAGTCCTAGGGCTTGAACTCAGGCCTGGGTGATTTACCTGAGCTATTTTTACTGAAGGATAATAATAGCATTCTATCACTTGAGGCCCAGCTTCACTCCCAACTTTTTTTTAGTTCCTGTCCTAGGAATTGAACTCAAGGCTTGGGTGCTTTACCTGAGCTATTTTGCTCAAGGTTAGCATTCTACCACAGGAGCCAAAGTGCCACATATGACTTTTTTTAGTGCCAGTTCTAGGGCTTGTACTCAGGGTCTAGGTGTTTTCCCTGAGCCATTCTGCTCAAGGTTAGCAATCTACCACTGGAACCACAGCTCCACTTCCAAGTACTTTTTTTCTGGTATGGCCTAGGGCTTGAATTCAGGGCCCCGTGCTTTCCTTGAGTTATTTTGCTCAAGGATAACATTCTACCCCTTGAGCCACAGCTCTACTTCACTTTTTTTTTTTTTTTTACCTCATGTGTGGTCTAGGCCTTGAACTCAGGGCCTGGGTGCTTTCCCTGAGATATTTTGCTCAAAGTTAGCATTTTACCACTTGAGCCCCAGCCCCATATTGAAATTCTTTTTTTTTTTGCCAGTCCTTCAGGTTGAACTCAAGGCCTGAATGTTTTCCCTGAGGCATTTTGCTCAAGGTTAGCATTGTACTTTCCCATTTGCTATTTTGCTCAAACTTAGCATTCTACCACTTGAGACACAGCTTCACGTCCACATTTTTGTTTTGTTTTGTTTTTTACTTCTGGGCCTAGGTCTTGAGCTAGGTGCCTGGGTACATTTCCTGAGCTATTTTGCTCACAGTATTCTATCACTTCAGTTACAGTCTTACTTTGACCTTTTTTTAGTATTTCACCTAGGGCTTGAAATGGGCCCAGGTGCTTTTACTGAGTTATTTTGCTCAAGGTTAGCATTCTACCACTTGCGACACAGCTCTGCTTCTAAATATTTTCCCTCCAAGTCCTAGCGATCAGACACAGGGCCTATGTGCATTTCCTGATCTATTTTTCTCAAGATTAGCATTCTACAATATGACCCACAGCTCTACTTGCAACTTCTTTTTCGTGCTGGGCCTAGGAATAAATTCAGGGTCTGGGTGCTTTCCCTGAGGTATTTGCTCAAGGTTCACATTATGCCAGGTGAGCCACAACTCCACTTCTACCTTATTTTTTGTTCTGGGCCTAGAGCTTGAACTCAGGGCCTAGGTGCTTTGCCTGAGCTATTTAGCGCAAGGTTAGTATTCTCCCACTTGAGCCACAGTTCCACTTGCACTTTTCTCATGCTGTGTCTTGAGCCTGAACACAGGGCCTGAATGATTTCTCTATGCTATCTCGCTCAAGATTAGCATTCTACCACTTGAGCCATAGCCCTACTTCCAACTTTTTTTTTCATATCAAACCTTGGGCTTAAACTCAGGCTCTGAATGTGTTCCCTGAGCTAATTTTCTCAAGTTTACCCTTCTACCATTTCAGACACAGCTCCACTTCCAAACTTTGTTTCTGCGTGGCCTAGGACTTGAATTCAAGGCCTGGATGCTTTCCCTGAGCTATTTTTGCTTGATGTTAGCTTTCTACCACTTGATCTATAGCTTCACTTCCAACTATTTCTTTTAGTAGTGAGCCTAGGGTTTGAACTCAGAACCTGGGTGCTTTAACTGAGACTAATTTGCTCAAGATCAAAATTCTTAAACTTGAATCACAGCCACACTGCCAACTTTTTATTTCACTTGGGACATAGATCTTGAACTCAGGTCCTGGGTGCTTTCCTGAAGCTATTTTGCTAGAGATTAGCATTCTATCACTTTAGTTATAGCTCCATGGCTAAATTTTTTTCATGCCTCTCCTGGGTCATGAGCTCAGGTCCTGAGTGCTATCCTTGAGCTTTTTAGGCTCAGGAATCACACTCTATCACTTGAGCCACAGCTCCATTTCCAACTTTTTTTTTCGGGGGGGGGGGGCATGGTCTCAAGGCCTGGGTGCTTTCCATGTGGAATTTTGTTAAAAGTTAGTATTCTGCCACTTGAGTCAGAGCTCCACGTTCAATGTTATTTTTCGTTCTGGGTCTAGGAAAAAAAAAAAAACAGTGCCTGGGTGCTTTTCCTGAGTTATTTGCTCAGGATTAGAATTCTATCATTTGAGCTAAAGCTCTACTTTCAACTTTTTGTTTCCTGCTGGTCCTAAGGCTTGCACTCAGTACCTGGTTGCTTTCCTTGTGCTATTTTGCTCAATGTAAGCATTGTACCATTTGAGTCAGAGCTCTCTTTACAACCCTTTTTTGCTTCTGGGCCTAGGGCTTGAACTCATGGCCTGGATGCTTTCCCTGAGGTGTTTGCTCAAGGTTAGAATTCTTCCACTTGAGCCATTGCTTCACTTGCAAATTTTTTTGTTTTTCCTGTCAGTCCTGGGGCTTAAACTCAGGGCCTAGGTTCATTTCCTGAGCGAATTTGCTCAGTGTTACCATTCTATCACTTGAGCCAAAGCTGTATTTCCAAATGTTTGTCTCGTGTTGGGCCTAGGGCTTGAACTCAGGGCCTGGGTGCTTTCCCTGAGCTAATTTTCTCAAGACTAGGATTGTACCACTTGAGCCACAGCTCCACTTACAATTTTATTTGGTGCTGGGCCTAGGGCTTGAACTCAGAATGCTATCCTGGAGATATTTGCTCAAGGTTAGCATTATACTACTTTGCCACAGCTCTACTTCCACGGGTGTGTGTGTGTGTGTGTGTGTGTGTGTGTGTGTGTGCCAGCCCTAGAGCTTGAACTCTGGACCTGGGTGCTTTCTCTGAGCTGTTATGCCCAAGGTAAGCATTCTACCACTTGAGCCAGGGCTTCACTGCCAGAAGTTTTTTGTCCTCATACTTGACTTGAATTCAGGGCCTGGTGTTTTCCCTGAGCTATTTTGCTTATGGTTAGCATTTTACCACTTGATCCACAACTCCACTTACAATTTCTTTTTCATTTCTGGCCTAGGCCTTTAAATCATGGCCTGGGTTCTTTCCCTGAGCTAATTTGCTCAAGGTTAGGATTCTAACACTTGACCCACAGCTCCATGTACAACTTTTTATTTGATGCTGAGCCTAGAACTCGAATGTGGGGCATCCTGAGTAGCTAGGATTGAACTCAAGGCCTGGGTTCTTTCTCTGAGGTACTTTAGGATTATAGACATGAGCCACTGGCACAGGAATCTTTTTCTTTGACAATACCGGGGGACCTTTTGGACTCATAGCCTAAAGCTTGCTAAGGTTGCTTGCTCAGCTTTCACTCTACCACCTCTAGCTCTGCTTTTGCTGGTTATTTTGAAGATGGAGTCTCAAGCTTTTCAGCCCTGACTGACATCAACCTCAATCCTCTGATTTTCAACCTTCCGAGTAGCTAGTATTACAGATACGTGCTTCAAAGTTTTCTTTACATTTCTACCCTATAAGTTAGTTTACTTCTAATCTTGAAGTGAAGTTTTATCATACTGACTTGTAGGTCACAGCAAAAACTTCTGAGCTTTTGTTCACTGCATACTCTTAAAATTAGCGCATGTTAATTGCACAAAAGGTTTCATTGTGATATTCCCATTATCCATATACTGTGCTTTGATCATATTTAATCACTTCTATTGTTTTTAGTATAAAAGGATATCCCTTTTATAAAAGAATTTTTAAAATCAGGTTTCATCATTCTTTTTTAAAATTTTTTGGTACCAGTCCTGGGGCTTGAACTCAGAACCTGGGCACTGTCCCTGAACTACATACACACACACACACACACACACACACACACACACACACACACATATATATGTAATATATATAAAATATATATATACACACATATATTTGTTATTGTAGAGGTGATGTACAGAGGAATTATTGTTATAATAAGTCAGGCAATGAGTACATTTCTTTTTAGAGCATGTCACCCTTTCTCTTGCTCTCTCCCCAACTTTCCCTCCCATCCCCACCCATAAGATATATAGTTCATTTTCCACAGTGTGTAATGAGTATCACTGTTGTATTTGTTCACCCTTTGTTTTACCTTTTTTGTACCCCCTCCTTCCCTCCCAAAGAAATTAAAAACAAAACAAAAGGAAAAGACAACAAAAGTTTATAGATTTATAGGCACAATTTAGTTATCACAAATGAGGGAAACCATGCAACCTATGCTTCTTAGGTCTGGCTTACTTATTTTTTCCAAGTCTTTCTATTTCCTTACAAATGGCGCTGTATCTATCATTCTTTCTGATGGAACATAGAATTCCATTCTGTATATATACCACATTTTCTTGATCCATTTATCCACTAAGGGGAATCTGGGTTGATTCCATATCTTGGCTATGGTAAACAATGCTGCCATGAACATGTTTGTAGTCTATTGGAGTGTGATTGCTGGGTCATAAGGAAGCTCTATGATTAGTCTTTTTTAATTTTTCAAAATTTATTTTATCTATTTGGTACTGAGGAATTAAACTTGTGTTCATGCATGCTAGGCAAGCACTCTACCACTAAGTCACAGTCCCAGCCTATGTTTAGTCTTTTGAGGAAGCTCCATACTGCTTTCCATAGTTGTCAAAAAAGTTTACACTCCCACCAAATGTGTAACAGCAATCTCTTTTGGCCAAATCCCCACCAGAATCTGTTATTGTTAGTTTTCTTGATAATGGCCATTCTAACTGGGGTGATATGGAAGCTCAATGTTATTTTTATTTGCATTTCTTTTGTGGCTAGAGATGTTGAGTATTTCTTCATGTGTCTATGACCAGTCTTACTTCTTCCTCTGAGAAGGCTCTCTTAAGAATTTAGCCCGTTCATTAACTGGGTTGTTGGTTTTATGAAGATTTATTTTTGGGGGGTTTAAGTTTTTGAGCTCTGAGTATATTTTAGATATGTCCCTTTTCTGATGCATAGCTGGCAAAAAACCTTCTTCCATTCTGTGGGTTTTCTATTTATCTTATTATTTATGTCCTTTGCCTCACAGAAACTCTTCAGTTTCATGATATAACAATCATTTCCATAACATGGAGTTCATTTCACTTAGCATCATCTCATGTGTTCATAAGGGCATAGATAGCTCTTGGGCTCTTGTGATTTTCTGCTGTGACTAGCCTAAACCTGTGATAATTATTCCCTATGAGGGAAACCATAGAATCAATGTTTCTTTGGGTCTGGCTTACTTCACTTAGTATAATTTTTTCCAAGTCCTTCCATTTCCTTACAAATGGGGCAATGTCATTCTTTCTGATAGAGGCATAGAATTCCATTGTGTACATGTACCACATTTTCCTGATCCATTCGTCTACTGAGGGGCATCTGGGTTGGTTCAATATTTTAGCAATGACAAATTGTGCTGTGATGAGCATTGTTGTGCCTGTGGCTTTAGTGTGTTCTTGTTTGGAATATTTTGGGTAGATGCCCAAATGTGGGACTGCTGGGTCATGGTGGAGCTCTATGTTTAGCCTTCTTTCAGGCCTATTCTTGTGCCAGTACCATCTCTGAACTTTTTGCTCAAGACTAACACTCTATCACTTGAGGCACAACTCCACTTCTTGGTTCTTTGGGGACTTTCCTGCTTGGGCTGGTTTGAAATCTCAATCAAGTTCTCAGCTTCCTGACTAGCTGGGATTACAGGTGTGAACCATTGGTACCTGGCTTATCATTTTATTTTTAAATATGTATATCCACTGCCCTTTTACCTTTCCCTTCTACCCTACTTTCTCTTTTTGGTTCCCACTCACAAACAATCCTCCATTTTATTCTAATCATTTTAAGGTCTTCATATGAGAGAAAACATTTATCTTTTTAGTATTATCTCATTTAACACAATGACTTCCATTTATGTCTAATTTCATGCTAATGAATATTATTCCATTCTGTATATACATATGCCACATTTTCTTGCCCATTAATCAGCTGATGGGCACCTAGGATGATTCTATAATTTGATATTGTGAATAGTGCTGCTATAAACATATAACAATTGTGCAAGTATCTCTGTTGTATGGTTGACTTACATTTCAGTAGGTCTTTGCTCAGGAGGAAGTGAGAGGATTCCCCATTCCCTTGAAACAGTTTCTCTAGTCTTTGAAGTGTGAACAGGTAAGACCATAGAGAGCTGTCTGGGGGACTTAGCTCAGTGAAAGATAGCCCACTCCGCACTTGGGAACCCCTGAGCCAGATCTCCATCACAATAGATAAATATCTTGCTGTTTGCAAGATGAGAAAGCAGCACAACAGTTGTTCCTTTTCCATCTCCTTGTGGCCAGTGATTCCTGATATTTATGTTTGTTCCAGAATTTAATGAAAATCACTTTAGTCACATTCTTAACAATTCTTAGCTCACCTTCTAATGGACTCAGAATATTCTCATGTCAATGTGGCATACACCAACTCCATATTTGGTCTCCACTAGACCCATGCCAGATTGCACCTGGGTCTTGAGAAAGTGGCTCTTTAGTCATGCCTTAAGCTTACTCTGTGTGTGTGTGTGCTGGTTCTGGTTTTCATGTGGTGCAATTCTGATGTCTTTCAGATTCGAACTGTCTCATAACTCATGCTGAACTTCGCTTGCATGAGGTTCCACATATCTGAGATGACAACATACCAGCACATGCCATTGGATCTTACGGCTTGCATTATCCACCCAAGAACTTCTGTGTCCATGAATATGAGTCCTAGTCTCAACTACTTTCCTGAGTCCACACATAAGATCCTCCTGGTGGCTATTTGCTTAGCCAGTGTAGGAGAGGGGCAGAGCATTTTGGAAGTTGGAGATACAAAATTGCAAAGTTTCCTACCTTCATCACTGAGAGAACTTCTATTTGGTTGGGGAGTGCTGGTACCAACAAGAGATTTACTTAATAGTAACAGATTAATAGTAGGTAATTAATAGTAACAAATGTACTGCAATAATGCAAAGTGCTTATATAGGAGAAAATTGTGTAAGGAAGATGGGCATATAGAAATTGTACTTTCTGCTCAACTTTCCTGCAAACTTAATACTACTTTAAAAGCATAATAAAAAGATGGTTCTGAGCTGGGTGCCAGTGGCTCATGCCTGTAATCCTAGCTACTCAGGAGGCTGAGATCTGAGGATCATGGCTCAAAGCCAGCTCAGGCAGGAAAGTCCGTGAGACTTGTCTCCAATTAACTACCCAAAAAGCTTGAAGTGGAGCTGTGGCTCAACTGGTAGAGTGCTAGCCTTGAGCAAAAGAGCTCAAGGACAATGCTCAGGCCCCGAGTTAAAGCCTAGGACTGGCACACACATACAAAATTCTTCACACATATAAAGGTGGTTTTACTAGAGAGATTTACTGAATATCAGGAAGATATAGTACTAATTTTATAAGATTTTCCAGATAGTAGAAAAAACTGAAACATTTCTCAACTCATTTACAGGGCAATCAAAACTTTAGTATCGTAATCTAATGAGAACATTACATGAATAAAAGTTAGAGTATAATATCACCCAGAAGCAATGATATAGAAATCCTCAGCAAATAATAGCAACTATAATTCACAGATTATGTTATGTATTTCATGAAAATATATACATACATATACATATATGCACTAAGTAACATAACCACAGTAAGTAGAGTTTTATATTGATTAATGTAAATCACAACACTAAGAGGGAGTCAGGTGCCAGTGGCTCATGTCTGTAATCCTAGATACTCAGGAGTCTGAGATCTGAGAATTGTCGTTCAAAGCTAGCCCAGGCAGGAAAGAGTATGAGATGCTTATCTCCAATTAACTACCAAAAAGCCAGAAGTGGAGCTGTGGCTCAAGTTCTAGATCACCAGGTTTGAGCAAAAAAAGCTAAGGGACAATGCCCAGACCTTAAGTTCAAGTCCTAGTACTGCTACCAAAAAATAAAGAAGAGGGAAATCATTAATGTCACCTAAATAGATTCAGGAACAATATGTAATAAAGTTCAAAATCCATTTATAATAAAACATTAATCAATGTAGTAACAGAAGAGGAGGTATTTAAGATGATACATTGTAAATTTTTTAACCAAAAAGATATCCAGGAAATATTATATTTAATGACTAACCGTGGGAACCTTTTCTAGTGCTACCACATTGAGACAAAGGACCTATTATAATATTTCATATTTAGCATTATATTTGTGTTTCATAGAGCAATAAAGGAAGATGGAATGTAAGGCAGAAAAGATAAAGAATTCCACATTTACAAATAGGATATATATATCTATATCAAAGTACTTATATGAAAGAAAACAGAATTCATAAATGATACTAATGATAGACTAAATGACCATTAAAAAGCCAGATACTGGTGGCTCACATCTGTAATTTTAACTAATCAGGAGGCCGAGACCTAGAAGATGAAAATTCAAAGCCAGCCCATTTAGAACTGTCTGAGGGACTCTCCATTTAACAAGCAAATAAACAGAATTGTAGTCATGGCTCAAGTGTTAGAGCACTAGGAGAGCAAGCTTGAAGCCTTGAACTCAAACCTCTGTTACTAAGAAGAGCATAAAAATAAAATAATTTAAAAGTAAAATATGTCTATTCTAGAGTGGCCTCCAGTGGTTTATGCCTGTATGCTACTCAGGAGGCTGAGATCTGAGGATGATGGTTCAAAGGCAGCCCAGGCAGGAAAGTCCATGAGATTCTTATCTCCAGTTAACCACCAGAAAACTGGAAGTGGCGCTGTGGCTCAAGTGGCAGAGCACTAGCCTTGAGTTGAAGCACTTAGGGACAGTGCCAGGGCCCAGAGTTCAAGCCCCATGGCCAGCAGAAAAAACAAAACAAAACAAAACAAGAAAACAACTGGAAATGGAGCTGTGGCTCAAATGGTAGAGTGCTAACCTTGAGCAAAAAAGCTCAGAGACAGCACTCAGGCCTTGAGTTCAACTCTCAGGACTAGAGTGTGCACATGCGCATGCACACGTAAAATCACACCCACATCATCACAGGGCTTGCACAAGGTCTGAAAAGGTAATGTGGTGACCACAGGGAACACATGAAGGACAAGGAACACATGAAGGGTTCTCTGGCTGGCTTTAGCCTGCAGGATTGTGATTTGAGGCCAATTTCAGGCAGAAAAGTTTGTGGAATCTTTTCTCAACCCATAGCATGATGCAGGCGTGTGTGCCATCATTTCAATTTAAATGGAGGCTGAAAATGGGAGGATCATCATTCCAGGCCAGCCAGAGATGCCTGCAAAACTTCTCTTCCATGGAGGACGCTGGACATGTTGGCCCTTGCTTACAGTCCTAGCAATACAGGAAGCCTAATTAAGATCTGTTTCTAAAAGCAATCAGTGAAAAATAGGGCTGTAAGAGTGGTTCAGTGGTATCAGTCCTCACAGTACAAGGCCTCAAGTTCTAGCACAGGGGAGGGAGGGAGGGAGGGAGAGAGAGAGAGAGAGAGAGAGAGAGAGAGAGAGAGAGAGAGAGAGAGAGAGAGAGAGAGAGAGAGAGAGAGAGAGAGAGAGAGAGAGGGGCTTTTAGAGCCCAAACAACCACAGCTGGCATATTTTTTAAAAAAGGTTTAAAGGTTGAGTGTAAATGTGTCATACTTTTCCATTCTGAAAGTGACCCTTCTCTATTATGTTCTGTTACAGCAAGAACTTGATTAAAATTGAGAACCTAAACTTTTTTCTTGTCTTACCCTCTTTTTGGAATATATTGGTTATATAAAGTCAGGAAACTTGGCCATTTTCTAGATACATGGTGCTGAGGAATCGAACCCAGGGCTTCATGTACATGAGGCAAGCACTCTTGCCACTAAGCCATATTCCCAGCCGAGAACCTAAACTTTTTTCTATCACTAAAATGATCTAGTGTATGAGCCAGGCCCAAAACTTTAAGTGTAAATTATAGTGGGCTTTATATTTAAATGTTGCTGAAGGCAAAGTTCAAATATTTATCTATAAATCACCTGCACCAGTTGGTCTCCAGAGGCCCCAGTGTCTCTCACGTGGTGCCGTCTAACAGATGGTGTTGATGCAGGGCCTCTGGTGTGGTCTCCTACCACGAACCCTTGCCCTGGCCGAGAACTGTGTGTTCCTTGTACAACTGTGTGTTCATAGCAGCTGCTGTGGGACAGACACAAGCATGTTTGAAAAGGATATGTGTTTGTGTGCCACTGAAGTTGAAACTGCCTATTGTTTCTTTATTAAATTGGTGCTGGAACAAAGTTATATAGATAAATTCAGTTCTACAGAGATAGAAATCCGAATCCAGGGCATTTATGACTCCTCAATCATGATGGTTACTGATGCTTGCAGCTGGAAGTTGAGCTGGGGTTAGTCTTGCACTATAGGTTGCCTGCCCATGTTATCTGTTCACAAGTCAAATTCCTCCCCGTTGCACTACTGCAATATGGTCCTTGTTTCCTATATGTTTTTCTTTTTGTCTTCCTCTTCCTCCTCCTCCTTCTTGTCTCATCCTCCTTCTTCCCTCCTGCTCCTTCCTGTACTGCTATTTGAACTCAGGGCCTCACAATCTCACTTGGCTTTTTCTGCTCATGGCTAGTGTTCTACCCTTGAGCCATGCCTCCAATCAGGCATTTTGCTCATTAATTGGAAATGTAGTCTCATGGACTTCCCTGCCTAGGTTGGCTTTATAATGTCCAGGTGTCAGCCTCCTGATCAGCTAGGATTACAGGCTTGTACTACCAACACAGAGCATCTTATATGCTTTTTATAACTCCTCCATCACTTAGTAAAAAAAGTTTGTTTTGTGTGTACACTATCATTCTTAAACATTGGTGATGGAAAAGCCACTTATATAAAAACACTATCCACCAAAGAAATGAAAATAGCATTTCAACAAATACCACACCGTTATGGATACAAAAGAGAGCTATAAACTCTTCTTTGGAAAATTAAAGTGTACCCTGCTTGGCAGAAGTACAGTGACTTTGCTTGGACACTTACGGACCTTTTGGCTAATTTCAAGGCATGGTTAGAAAAGTATCACTGAAAGCGGTATTATTCAGGCATAGATCCACATACCTCTCTGATTTTCAGAATACTGGAAGAATGTGAATACTGCTGTGCTTTAATAAATTGTTACTTAGACTACATTGTTCTATTTAATATAGATGCTTTAACAATCAGCTAAACTGAACATATGATTGGCATTATCTTGTGAAGTTGAAGAATAATAATGGTATACACACAATGTATTTATGTAGGGGAAAAACAGGCAAAGCTCACTATTTCCTGGAATTTGTTAGCCTTTCGGTGATTTCTCTGGTTTCATGTTTTGTATATAATATAGGTTCAACTGATTCTTTGATGATTTGGAAGAACATACTGGTAGTTTTGCAACTTAAATCTCTTGACAGTCATTTTTGTTAACTTTTAAATACTTACTAATACATTCATATTTTTCTTACAGTGTTAATTCAACTTTCATATGTTGGAAGTAAAATTTTGAGAGGCGAGAGCAAGTCATATCCTCTAGAATTATACCAAAGGTGTAAAAGGAATGTGGGAGGCAAGAACCAGTCCTTTGTATTTTCAGTTTACTATCACATGTCCAAAAAGAAACAATTCCCTTTTACTTATTGGAACCGAGCATAGGCAACATATTGAACAGAGATGCCATCTAGTGTCCTAAAGTAGTATCACCGCTATTGGAATAAATTGTGCTTTGCTGGAGACCAGAACAGATAGGAATGGGATTTATTAAAATGCTGAGCCATAGTCCCATCATTGGCTGCATGTATTGAACCATGATATTCAAGGTTTTCTGTCAAATCCTATGGGATACTATTTATCCCCTCTCTTTTTACAGAACATTCACAATGTTAATTTGCAGTCTTCTTGAGGTTAAAAGTGATAATAATTAGGGATTCCCCCCTCCCCGAAAATGTAACTACACTTGTCTCAAAAGTCCCTATACCTCAGTAAGACAATCAAAATACCTAGAGTGCAGGTGTCAATGGTGCTCACCTATAACCCTTGTTACTAAGAAGGCTGAGACCCGGAGGAATGAGGTTTGAAACTAGCCTAGGCAGAAAAGTCTATCTCCAATTAACAAGCAGAATGCCTGATTTGAGAGTGTGGCTCAGGTGGTGAGCCCCTGAGTTCAAGTCCTGCATTGACACAAACAAAAAATAATATCTAAAAGGTATATTGCTACAAATTAGGCTGTGAATACAGTAGCTTTTTGACAAGAAACTGCAATTCATGTTTTTTTTAAAATCAGTATTCTGAAACCAATATAATGTTTGTTTTCATGAGGTCAGTAAGCCTGTGAGTATGAAAATCAAATGAGATATTGTTGCACACTTAATAGGAAGAGTAAAATAAAAAATTCTTAAATTCCAAGAAAACAATCACCCATGGGCATATATTTGAAGGAGTGTAAGCCTATAAAAGAGATACCTACATATCTATGTCTACTGCAGCATTATTCACGACAATCAACTTTCTCTTTTGGAGGCCTACTGCTCCTCAAATAAAAAACAGTAACACACATACAATAAAGAACAATGAAATGATGTCGCTTTAGGAAAATGGGTAGTACTGAAAAGCATCATTCTGAGATAAACTAAACTCAAAGACCAAGAATCTGGAATGTTTCATTCATTTACAGACTCAAAAAACAAAGAGACATGGGGCTAGGAATATGGTCTAGTGGCAAGAGTGCTTGTCTCGTATACATGAAGCCCTAGGTTCGATTCCTCAGCACCACATATATAGAAAACGGCCAGAAGTGGCTCTGTGGCTCAAGTGGCAGAGTGCTAGCCTTGAGCAAAAAGAATCCAGGGACAGTGCTCAGGCGCTGAGTCCAAGGCCCAGGACTGGCAAAAAAAAGGAGACATGACCATAAGGAGGTACTGTGTGGGTGGAATTACTGGGAAAGGAAGGAAAGAAAGGTGGTACTAGAGGGCAAAGCAGGATTAAACTATGCTCTCTATTTTACATATTTTATGTAAATATAATGTATGTATAAAATAGTGTCATGAAACTCTTAAATATGTTTGAAAAAGGAGGATGAGGGAGGAATTAAAGAGTAAAACAGAGTGAGTAGACTTGTTAAAGACCAGTGTATGCACTTATGGAAATATGCAGATGAACATCCCTTGTGCATTTAGTATATGCTAACACAGAAAAAAGATGTGAGAATGAGAAAGGAAAAGAGGAAAATGCATGCAAAAAGGGAAAATATGTAGAGTACATTAAATATAAATATAGTAAGAGAGAACATACTAAATTATGTATAGAGAAAGACCAAAACAGTTTGAAAAGAAGATGATAGATAACACAACAATAGCAATGGAAGTAAAAGTATCAGTCAATAGCTTTATTTTTATTAGTCAGGTGCCAGAGGCTCACACCTATTATCCTAGCAACTCAGGAGGCTAAGATCTGGGGATCTCAGTTCAATACTAGCCTGGGTAGGGAAGTTCATGAGACCCTTATCTCCAATTAACTACCAAAAAACTGGAAGTGGAGCTGTGGCTAATGTAGTCATTCTTGAGCTTAAAAAGCTAAAGAACAGTGCCCAGCAAACAAAAGTGTTTTTCCTTTGTTAGTAAGGAGGGTAGACTCCTCCCACACCTCAACTTGTTTTATTATATAGACTACTTTGTAGATAGGGTAGTTGTTTGGGTTAGGGGATGTAGCTCAGCCACATGTCACCCACCCAGCCCTGAGCCTGATGCCCAGCACTGCAAGAAAACACTAATGCTGCTTGTAAGTTGACCTTTGTTCCTTCCTGGTTGCTCGCATCTCATTCCAGCCTATTACTGTGTTTGAATCACTCCTAACTCAACTTGTGGATTCCTAGCTTCCTCAGGCTCTTAGAAACCCCTCACTACCATTTTGATTGACAGCTACTCCCAGTGTCTTTCATGTACTTGGCTCACTGCAGCTGGGGAGTCCTAGCACAGCCTTTTCTGGCTTCTGACTTGCATTCTTCACCTGCCTGGGTCATTCTGTGTCCATGAACCTGAGTTCCAGTCCTAACTAGTTTTCTAGATCTACATAGTTTGTTTTTTAAAAAAACTGTACTTTTTTTTGTCTTCTCTTTTTTTGGTACTGGGAATCAAACCCAGCACATTGTACTTGCTAAGCAAGCAACTTTACCACTGAGCAACATTACAGCCTTCTAGGTCTACATTGACTCACAGGGTGATCTCTTTTTAGTGTAGGGCTAAGGATATTTTTTTGGGGGGGGGGTTATAGATATAAAAACACAGTGTCTTTTGTTCTCCATGGCTGAGGGGTTTGTCTTTAAGATCTGTCCGGAGATAGTGAGTAATTAGAAAGTGATGGAGGCCCTTTCTCTGAAGTCTATTTGCCATAAAGATGTCCTTTCTTAAATTTTACTTTTTCACCATTCCAGCTCTGTACCAAGTTTATGCAGTGGTTTAGTCTCCAGGGAGGATTTCCTTTTCTTTTTTGGCCTATAGCCTTGTTTGGGGATTCTCCCTCTTCACTGCCATTTTGCTTAGTGTGTGTGTGTGTGTGTGTGTGTATGCATGCATGTGCGTGTGCACACACACCTGCACAAGTCTGTGGCTTGAACTCAGACATTGAACTTGGCCCTGAGCTTTTTTTTTTTTTTTTTACCATCAAGACAAGCATTCTTCCACTTGAGCCACAACGTCACTTCTGGCTTTTTCTGAGTAGTTTATTGGAGATAAGAGTCTCATGGATGTTCTTGCTTAGGCTGGCTTCCTCATATCTTTGGTACCTCAGATCCTGAGGTATGAGCCATTGGCTCTAACTAGCACTCTAATTTAGATTCCTTTGCTTCTCTTATAAATCTAAAGTTCTGGTATTGATTACAGTACTCATCCCCTGCAGTTTAGGGTCTCCTATGAGTTTGGGTCAAATCACTCTGTTGGGTTGAACAAGTTGGGTTCATGAGTCAACTACTTTTAAGCTAGCACAGTAGAATGCCCATGGGAATATGAGAATATACAGTGTTTTCTGAGATCCAAATTCAGAAAACAGCTTCCTTCTCAAGATGGCTTCTGTCTACAGCACCTTGAGGTTCCACTGGGATATGATGTCGAATATTTTTCTAAAGTAAATATGGCTGAATATCTTAGGTTACTTATTGAAGCGGGATGAAAGCATGTGCTGAGGGTAAGACTTTCTGGTAGCAGAATTTTTTTTGCCACTATCTACATGGATTGAGTTCTCTAGTATCATCTCTTTTACCCTGCCTAGTGAATTCATTGAAATATTTTTTTTCCTGGCCATAATTTTTCCTCTTAAACCTCTTTACAGATTATGGTTTTCATTAATTCATATGTTTCTATATAGATTAAATTTTAACATTTATATTAGACTCCTGTTCACTGACTGTGCTTTTGTTCATTATTTTTTTATTTTCAAATTTTTATTATCAAACAGATGTACAGAGAGGTTACAGTTTCATATGTTAGGCATTGGATACATTTCTTGTACTTTTTGTTACCTTGTCCCTCATACCCCCTCGCTCATCCCCCTTTCCCTTTCCCCCCATGAGGTGTTCAGTTCACTTACACCAAACAGTTTTGCGAGTATTGCTTTTGTGGTTGTTTGTCTTTTTTTACCCTGTGTCTCTCAATTTTGGTATTCCCTTTCAATTTCCTACTTCTAATACCAGTATACACGGTTTCCAATATACTCAGATAAGATTACAGAGATAGTGTAGGTACAACCACAGGAAGGTGATACAAGAACATCATCAATAATAGAAGCTACAGATACAGATGGGACGTTGAAAGTAGTTACAACTGTGATATAACAATCGTTTCCATAACATGGAGTTCATTTCACTTAGCATCATCTTATGTGTTCATAAGGGTATAGCTATTGGGCTCTTGTGATCTCTGCTATGACTTGTCTAAACCTGTACTAATTATTCCCTATAAGGGAGACCATAGAGTCCATGTTTCTTTGGGTCTGGCTGACTTCATTTAGTATAATTTTACCCAAGTCCTTCCATTTCCTTACAAATGGGACAATGTCATTCTTTCTGATAGAGGCATAAAATTCCATTGTGTATATGTACCACATTTTCCTGACCCATTCGTCTACTGAGGGGCATCTGGGTTGGTTCCAGATTCTAGATATGACAAATTGTGCTGCGATGAACATTGTTGTGCTGGTGGAATTACTGTGATTTTGTTTGTGGTCTTTTGGATAGATACCCGAAAGTAGGGCTGCTGAGTCATAGGGGAGTTCTATATTTAGCCTTCTGAGGAATCTCCATACTGCTTGCCAGAGTGGCTGAACCAGTTTACATTCCCACCAACAATGAAGTAGGGTTCCCTTTTGGCCACATCCCCTCCAACAATTGTTATTGTTAGTTTTCTTGATATATGACATTCTTACTGGGGTGAGGCAGGATCTCAATGTTGTTTTGATTTGCATTTCTTTTATGGCCAGTGATGTGGAGAGCTTTTTCATATGTCTCTTGGCCATTCTCATTTACTCATCAGAGAAGTCTCTTTGTAAGTCATTAGCCCACTTGATGAGGGGGCTATTGGTTCTTTGCGGTTTTGTTTTGGAAGAAGGTAATTTTTTTAGTTCTGCATATATTTTAGAGATGGGGCCTTTGTCCGTTGAATGGCCAGTAAAGATCTTCTCCAAGTCTGTGGGCTTTCTGTTTATCTTGCGAGCTATGTCCTTTGCCGTGCAGAAGCTCTGCAGTTTGATGCAGTCCCATTTGTCCAACCTTTCTTTGATTTGTAGCCTTTCTGGGTCTTTGTTAAGGAAGTTCCCTCCTGTGCCAAGGAGCCCAAGTGTTTCTCCTACTCCTTCCTTTAGTGTTTTCAGGGTGTCTGTTTTGATTTCGAGGTCTTTAATCCATTTGGAATTGATTTTGGTGCAGGGTGATATATAAGGATCTAGTTTTAGTTTGTTGCATGTGTTGAACTAGTTTTGTCAGCACCATTTGTTAAAGAGGCTATCTTTCTTCCAAACTATTGTTTTAGATCCTTTATCAAAGATTAAGTAAGCGTAGTTCTGTGGGTTCATTTCTGGGTCTTCAATTCTGTTCCATTGGTCTTCAGGCCTGTTCCGGTGTCAATACCAAGCTGTTTTTTTTTATTACTATAGCTTTATAATAGAGCTTGAAGTTGGGTATTGTAATTCCTCCAGCACTGTTCTTTCTGCTTAGGATTGTTTTTGCTATCCTAGGTCTTTTATTGTTCCATATGAATTTCTGGATTGCTTCCTCTATTTCATTAAAAAATGGTGTTGGGATATTAATGGGTATTGCACTGAATTTGTAGATAGCCTTTGGCAATATTGCCATTTTGATTATATTAATCCTCCCAATCCAGGAGCAAGGGAGGTTTTTCCATTTCCTTAGTTCTGACGTAATTTCATTTTTCAAGCTTTTAAAGTTCTCCTCAAAGAGGTCTTTCACTTCTTTAGTTAAGGTCATTCCTAGGTATTTTATATTTTTGGGAGCTATTGCAAAAGGAGTTGCTTTCCTGTTTTCAGCCTCGGTCTTCCGGGCCTTAGCATAGAGAAAGGCCGTTGATTTTTGAGGGTTTATTTTATATCCTGCAACTTTGCCAAAGTTTTGGATCAGCTCTAGTAGCTTGGGGGTAGAGTCTATGGGATTCTTTAGGTATAGGATCATGCCATCTGCGAAGAGAGAAAGTTTAACTTCATCTTTTCCTATTTGGATCCCCTTTATATTTTCTTCTTGCCTAATTGCTCTGGCTAGGAATTCTAGTACTATGTTGAAGAGCAGGGGAGAGAGTGGACATCCCTGCCTTGTTCCTGATTTTTAAGGGAATGCCTTTAGTTTTTCCCCATTTAGAGTTATGCTTGCTTTTGGTTTGTCATAAACTGCC
Organism: Perognathus longimembris pacificus; assembly: GCF_023159225.1. Taxonomy (NCBI): domain Eukaryota; kingdom Metazoa; phylum Chordata; class Mammalia; order Rodentia; family Heteromyidae; genus Perognathus; species Perognathus longimembris. Next base: position 58,809,460 of record NC_063188.1, read on the forward strand.
TTGATTATATTCAGGAATGTTCCCTGGAATCCCAGTTTTTCCAGTGCTTTTAGCATAAATTGGTGCTGGATTTTATCGAACGCTTTTTCCGCATCCAGAGATAAAACCATGTGGTTCTACGGGGCTGGGGATATGGCCTAGTGGCAAGAGTGCCTGTCTCGGATACATGAGGCCCTGGGTTCGATTCCCCAGCACCACATATACAGTAAACGGCCAGAAGCGGTGCTGTGGCTCAAGTGGCAGAGTGCTAGCCTTGAGCGGGAAGAAGCCAGGGACAGTGCTCAGGCCCTGAGTCCAAGGCTCAGGACTGGCCAAAAAAACCAAAAAAAAAAAAACCATGTGGTTCTTTACCTTGCTCCGGTTGATGTGGTGGATTACATTAATTTACTTGCATATATTAAACCAACTTTGCATCCCTGGGATGAATCCAGTTTGATCGTGGTGTATGATTTTTATGATGACCTGTTGAAATCGATTGGCCAGAATTTTGTTGAGAATTTTTGCATCTATGTTCATCAGGGAAATTGGTTTATAGTCCTCTTTCCTTGATGAGTCCCTGCCTGGTTTTTGGTTGAGGGTTATACTGGCTTCTTAGAACGTGTCTGGTAGTGAATGTTCTCTTTCAATTTCATTGAAGAGTTTGAGAAATATTGGTGTGAGTTCTGTTTTGAATGCCTTGTAGAATTCTGCAGTAAATCCATCTGGACCTGGACTTTTATTGGATGGGAGATCATTTATTGCCATTTCTATTTCAATACTGGATATGGGTCTGTTTAGAAGGTTTAAATTTTCATGGTTAGGTTTGGTGATATGAATTTTTTTCTAGGAAATCATCCATTTCTTCCAAGTTCTTGAATTTGTTGGCATAAAAGTTTGCAAAATAGTCCCTTATTATTTTCTGAATTTTTGTTCTTTCTGTGGTGATGTTACCTGTTTCATCTCTTATCTTGTTTATTTGAGTGTGCTGCCTTTATTTTTTGGTCAGGTTTGCCAGGGGTCTGTCTATCTTGTTGATTTTTTCAAAGAACCAACTCTTTGTTTTGTTGATTCTTTCAATGTTTTTTTTCATCTCTAATTGATTCAATTCTGATTTGATTTTAATTATTTGCTTTCATATATTGACTTGGGGTTTGGCTTGTTCTCTTTCAAGGAAATTAAGGTGCTGTTTCTCCAGTTTGTTGATGTATGTACTCAGAGATATAAATTTTCCTCTGAGTACTGCCTTTGCTGTGTCCCAAAGGAGCTGGTACTTTGTGTCCTCAACTTGGTTCAATTCCATAAACATTTGAATTTCTGTGTTAATTTCTTCAATGACCCACTGATGGTTCAGCAGTGTGTTGTTTAGTCTCCATGAATTGTAGGATTTTCTGTGGTGGATGTTTGAGTTGAGCTCTAATTTTATTCCACTGTGGTCTGAGAGAATGCAGGGAATGATTTTTATACTTCTGAATTTGTACAGATTTTCTTTGTGCCCTAAGATGTGATCTATTTTGGAGAATGTTCCATGTGCTGTGGAGAAGAATGTGTATTCTGTTGTTGCTGGGTGGAATATTCTGTAGATGTTGGTTAAGTCTAGTTGGTCTATGCAATTATTTAGTTCTGTGGTTTCTTTGTTCAGTTTTTGGCGTGTTGATCTGTCCAGAGGTGATAGTGGAGTGTTAAAGTCCCCAACTACCAATGTGTTTGGGTCTATGAGTGTTTTTAGAGTCAGTAGTGTTTGTTTGATGAAGTTGGGTGCTCCTGAATTTGGTGTGTAGATATTTAGAATGGTTATAACTTCCTGTAGGAGAGATCCCTTTACTAGTATGTAGTAGCCTTCTTTGTGTCTTCTTACCTTTTTTAATTTGAAGTCAATTTTGTCTGATACTAGGATTGCAACTCCAGCCTGCTTATGGGGGCCATTTGCTTGATAGATTTGATTCCAGCCTTTCACTTTTAGAAGATGTTTACTTTTGCTGGATAGATGTGTCTCTTGGAGGCAGCAGAAAGATGGATCTTGATTTTTGATCCAACTTATGAGCCTATGTCGTTTGATTGGAGAGTTAAGTCCATTAATGTTGAGAGTTAGTATTGAGAGATGATCGTTTGTTCCTTTCATTATCACTATCTTGTTTAAAGCTGTGTCTTCCCATTTGTTGATCTGATGTTTACTATTTAGTGTTCATTTCTCTGTCTGTATTGGGATCTTGATTATTTTCCCTGTATAGTACATCTTTGAGGATTTTCTGTAAAGCTGGCTTGGTGGAGATATACTGTTTCAGTTTTTCCTTACTGTGGAAGACTTTTATTTGACCTTCGGCTATGAATGAGAGTTTGGCTGGGTACAGAATTCTTAGTTGGTAGTTATTTTTATTTAGGGTTTGGTATACTTCATTCCAGGCTCTCCTTGCTTTCATGGTTTCTGATGAGAAGTCTGGGGTAATTCTGATTGCTTTTCCTGTATATGTGATTGTTTTCTTCTTCCTAACAGCTTTAAGGATTCTTTCGTTGTACTCTACTGATTCTGTTTTGATCACAATGTGTCGGTGGAATGTCCTATTCTGGTCTGGTCGGTTTGGGGTTCTAAATGCTTCTTGCATCTGAATAGGCCTAGCCTTGTGGATATTTGGGAAGTTCTCAGCTAATATTCTGTTAAATAGGTTGCCTATCCCATTAACTTCTTTCTCCAAGTTTTCCTCAATACCTATTATCCTTAATTTGGGGTTCTTGATCGTGTCTTGAATCTCCTGTAGCGATCTGTTTTGTTGATTAGACTGGATTTGTATTGATTTTTGATCTTTCTCCATAGAATCTAAGGAATCTTCAGCTCATGAAATTTGATCCTCTGTTTCAGTTAGTCGGGACTGTAGGCTAGCTACTTGATTTCGAATCTCGTTTCCTTCTGACTGGTTTTTCCTGATGATTTCCATGGCATTTCTTAGATCTTGTATGGACTTCTTTACTTCATTAACTTCATTACTTTGGTTTTGAGTGTTGTCTTTCAAATTTTTAATCTGGGTAGCTAACTTTTCATTTGACTCTTGAAGTTCATTTATCTTTCTATTTGTGGATGCCATGAAATTCTCCATTAATTTTTGCTTTGCCTCCTCATGCTCTAGAATAATTGACTGAAGAGATTCAAACTTTTCATTTATCATGTTTATCAGTAGACTTTGTAGAGCATTTTGGGGGTTCTCTTCTATGTCTTTGATTGACTGCTCTGCTTCCTGCTTGTTTTAAGTGCCATCTTTCTTGTATTTCTTCTGCCCATTTGGATTGGGAATGCCTGTCTACCAGCACCTGTGAGCACCGTTTAAGACCCAAAGCAGCCCTTACCGAGCACTGTTGTGTAAATCTTACAAGTTCACAATTATATACAGATACCTTGTATACCTGTCTATAAAATTAGATTTGGTGTTCCTAAAGAATACAATTTCAATATAACAATCTATCCTGGGCCCTGTATTCAGTAGTTATTTATTTACTGTTACAACCCTATAAGCAATTCTTGTTTTCATATTAAGTTCTTTTATGACTGGCTTTCTCTATGAACCCCTTTGATTCACTCGGATTAAACTCGCATACCCTCTATCCAATTACCAGGAGTCATTGGAAACTGGAGATCCAGGCAGTAAGTCAGGAGGGAAAGTTGGAGGTAGTAAAGAGAATAGAGTAAAATGTATTGGGGTGGTGGTGGTGATTTTGGTTTAGTTTCAGTGATGTGGAAATGTGGAGAAGAGTAGAATCAGTAGAAAGAACAAGGTTAAAATGATCGACAATGGAGAGTTAGCAGAAAAGAGTGGAGGTGTTATTCATAGGAAAGTAATTTTTAAAGAAAGAGAACACAAAGTTAGAAATAAAGTTAAAATATTGGAAGACAGATGCACAAAACAGAGAAAAATTATTTAAAAAAGAAAAAAAAATAAAAAGGAAAAAAACCAGAAAAGGAACAACCCAAGCAAACAAAAAAGAAAAAAACTTGATAAAACAAACAGGTAAAAATGGAAAACAACAAAAAAAAAACCAATGACATTCAGAAGTGGAAAAATTTTTTTTTTTTTAAGTTTGAAAAATGTTTGAAAAGAAAAAAAAATGGAGTCCTTCATGTTTGCGTGGTCTTTCCCCAGTCTCTGGTTTCCTTGCGATGGTCTGCAGCCTCTTTGCCTGATTGGCTGGGTTTGACTTGATTTCAGTTTGCAGGGGGTGGATCTGTTCTGACCCTTCTCTCCTGTTGGTGCAATCCTGGGTCTCTGTGGTTTGCACAGCTTGCAGGTAGGCCTTGGGCGTCCTCTGTAGATGGGGACTTGAGCAGTCTCGGGAACCGTGACTCCTCTGTCTGCTGTGGGGCCGCTGCCTTTAACTCCTGGCTTTGAATAGGCTGTGGACTCAGCAGGGCGGGGCACCTCTGGCCTGGTTTACCCGGCTGAGAGTTGCTTGCCTGTGGGAGTCTCTCCCTCCTGGGCGGGGTGGCCTCCTTGGTGGAGGTGGCTATGGAATGCAGCTCTGTTTTGGGCTGGGAATTGGGCTTCCTCTGTGACGGGACCATTTAACTGTTTCAGGAACTGTTTGTTCCCGTCTGGTGTTTCCGTGCCGCCGGGAGCTGCTTGCCGCTTTTGCTTTAAATTTAGAAATTCCGGGTCTGGGGATATAGCCTAGTGGCAAGAGTGCCTGCCTCGGATACACGAGGCCCTAGGTTCGATTCCCCAGCACCACATATACAGAAAACGGCCAGAAGCGGGGCTGTGGCTCAAGTGGCGGAGTGCTAGCCTTGAGCGGGAAGAAGCCAGGGACAGTGCTCAGGCCCTGAGTCCAAGGCCCAGGACTGGCCAAAAAAAAAAAAAAAGAAAAAATTTAGAAATTCCGGTGGGCAGGGCAGGGCACCCCTGGCTAAGCCCCGGCCTAGGATGAGTCTCCCTCTTGGGCAGGGGGCATTCTCCTGGGCGGAGCTGGCTCTCACTCATCCGTCCTTCTTGCCCTTTTCAAAGATGGCTTCTTTGACCTTGCTTTCCCCAGGCCCTCTTTAGTTCCAATCTGGTCTGACCCTATGCCAGTGGCAAAGATGGTGCTTTGCTCTGGCAATGAGGGAAGGGCTGCCTTTCAGAAGCTGTTCTGTGGGCGCGAGTGAGAATATCTTTCGTGGGGTACTCACACTTTCTCTGCGATTGCAGGCCGTCCGTGCTCAGCCGCCGTCTGGAGTATTTCTCCCTGGTCTATGCTGTGTGCTTTAGCTGCGCGGGGTGTGGGTTGCTGTGTCGGGCGTTGTGCCTGCGCCGGCACTGGCGCGGTGGCGGGACGCCGCCCGGAGCTCAAATCTGTGTTTTCAGGCAAGCAAAGTTGATTTTTCCTTCCTGGCCAGAATCCCTGTACTGTTAGAACTTACTCTGGACTACAGATTTCCCTGCCTGAAGCCTGAGCTAGAAGCAGCTGAGCTGCCACTTAGAAAGAACCACAGAGGGAGAAAGATGGCGCCGAAAGAATAGGGAGGCACCCCGATTCGCACCAACTGAATAGCGAGCTGGGAACTCCAACACCCAACACCCCATCAAGAACCCAGCAAAACCAGCAGCCAGAAGCAGTGGAGAAATGCAGGAAAACAAAAAGTAGCAAAAAAGAAGAACCGAAAACCTACACGGAGCCGGAGATTCTCTGGGGCACCCTCCCCCCACCAGCCGACCCTGGCCCAAACAGGGCCAGGCTGGGAAAGGGGAACCCGGCGATCGGCAGACAGGCTGCCAGGAGCGCAGAATTCATATAGCGGGAGACCCCACGGACACAAGGCAGGGTGCGGACCAAGACACACACCGGCAGCGACGAGAAGGTCGGGTCCACACCGGGTTCAGACAAGGGAACCCAGCGCGGCAGAATGAGGGAACGGGGGAAGCCACCACGACACTTCGCCAACCCCTGAAGGGCCAACGGCTGCGCGGGACACACACACAAAGCAGCAAAAGTGAGTCCCCCATAATCCCTTCCCCCAACGGGAGACCCAAGCTCGAAAAGAAGCTAGATCTCCCTCCCTCTCCCTCCCCACTCCCGAGGGAACAAAGAACCCCCAAATCAGGCGGGAAGCTCCCATCAGGCGCTGGGAAGCCAGTTTAGCAGGGGAAGGGCAGAACAGCCCCAAGGCCCCACAGGTTCCTGAGATGGCAGAACTGGCCCCGTCCCCTTCCCAACAGGGGCCGGGGGACGGCCGGCAGGGCAAGCCCCACCAGAGGCGCCTGGACCTCGCAGACTCTTACAACTAAAATCACAGGCGCTGGTGGGCAATACCAGCCCAGCAGGGTCACCTGAGCCTGATCACGTCCCTCCACCTCGCAGCGGAGGCGAGGTCTGAGGGTGCCAAGCCACACCCGCACATTCGATCCCACTGGGCCCCACACATACCGCCCCCCGCAACGGACTTGCGGGAGGGCGCAAGCACAACCCAACAACCCAAGACTCGCTCTGGGAGGCATATCCTGCTAAAGTGCATGTTGTAGTGGACAACAGCTCACAGGAGGGCGGGGCCCCCCGCGACAGCGCCCGCTCTGGTAGGCGTGTACCCTGCACTGGTGGGCGGGGCCACAGCGGCAGCACCTGCTGCCGCAGATACGCCTATACAGGAGGGAGGAAAGAGCTACAAATCAAACCTGAGAAGCCACCTCGATTTCCAGATGCGCAAATCACAAAGAAACATAACTCAGTTCATCAAAGGACAAGACAACTCGCCAGCTCCAAAAAGCAGCACAACTGAAGAGGAGATGGAGACTAAAAAAGCAAACGAGGCCATGTTAACAGGAATGATCGAAAGCGTCAGAAACGAAATCAGAAAACAATTCCAGGAGTTTAGAGCGGAAATCTGGAAGGACACCCAGGAAGCCAAGAAAGAAATGGAAGCAAAAATGGATACAATGCAAGCCTCGTTTAAAGAAATGGAAGCAAAAATGGATACAATGCAAGCCGCCTTTAAAGAAAATCTCCACATCCTGAGAATTGAAATGCATGAAAAAATAGATTTAAAATACAACTCTTTAAAGGAAGAAATTTCCACGATCAGAGCTGATATGACAACCATGAATAGCTCTCTGACATCCATAAACTCCGCAATTGAAACCATAACACAAAGAGTGGACCATATAGAATCCAGAATCTCTCGCCTGGATGATGAAGCAGCTGACAACAACCAGAAAATGACCACTCTCCAAGAAAAGGTGAAGCTTCAGGGAAGATTAATCCAGGAACTAATGGACAAAGACAAGAGATATAATCTGCGCATAATTGGAATAGAAGAAGGAGCCGAATATCAGAACAGAGGGCTTAATCATGTTCTCAATAAAGTTATTGCAGAAAACTTCCCCAATCTCACAGGGGACCCCATCCAGGTAACCGAAGCCTATAGGACACCTGGCAGGCCAGACCCCAGGAAAACCACCCCAAGGCACATAATATTCAAGACTACAGACCTCAAGATTAAAGAGCAAATTCTGAATTCAGCCAAAGCGAAGAAGGAAACATTTTTCAATGGGAAGAGGATTCGAATAACATCCGACTTATCCACACAAACTTACCAAGCTCGAAGTCAGTGGTAGAACACCATCCAAGTACTCCAGAATAACAATTTACAACCTCGGATCAAATATCCAGCGAAATTGGAGTTCACATTCGAAGGGAGAACCAGATCTTTCCACACCAAAGAGGAGCTAAAGGAGTATGTGAATAAAAAACCAGCCCTACAGCGAATATTAAGAGGGGAACCCCACCCAACAGAGATCGTAAAAGACACACAGACAGAATCAGAAAGAAACTTCAATACCCAAAGTCCAGCAGAAAGACCAGCTCACTAAAGAAAAGAAGAAAAAAAAAAAGAGGAAAAAACAACCCAACAAGAAAATGGAAGGAGAAAAAACACCCTTATCCTTGATCTCTTTAAATATAAATGGCTTAAACTCCCGATTAAGAGGAGCAGACTGGCAGAATGGATTCGCAAACAAAAAGTTGACATCTGCTGTCTACAAGAGACCCACCTTACAGCAAGGGACAAAAACAGGCTTCAAATGAAAGGATGGAGCAAGATCTACCAAGCAAATGCACCCACCAAAACGGCAGGTGTAGCCATTCTGATCTCAGACAAGCTGGACTTCTCATTAAAGTCAACTCAAAAAGACAAAGAAGGACACTACATATTAATACAAGGAAAAATCCAGAATCAAGACATCACGGTGATAAATGTATACTCACCGAACAAAAGAGGCCCGACATATGTCAAATAAATTCTCACAGAATTACAGAACAAGATAGATGCAAACACAATCATAGTGGGTGACTTTAATACCCCTCTCTCTCCAAGAGACAGATCCAACACCCAGAGGATTAGTAAGGGAGCTGAGGACCTAAATAACACCATTTCCCAAAAGGATCTAACAGACCTATATAGAACCTTCCACCCTACAAAGACCCAATACACCTTCTTTTCAGCAGCCCATGGATCATATTCCAAAATAGACCACGTCATAGCCCACACAAAGAACCTCAGCAAACACTACAGTATTGATGTCTTCCCATGTATTATAGCTGATCACAGTGGATTAAAGGTAACCCTCAACAACAAAGGATACCACAGAGGCTATACACACTCTTGGAGGCTAAACCCCATGCTGCTATCCAACACTTGGGCCACAGACCAAATTAAAGATGAAATCAACGAATTCATAAGCCACAATGACAAAGAAAACACATCACAAAGGAACCTATGGGGCACAGCTAAGGCAGTACTGAGGGGCAAGATCATTGTCCTCAGCACCCACATTAAAAGAATGGAAGCAGCGCAGGTGAATACCCTCACGATGAAACTAAAACAACTGGAGAAACAAGAAATGACAGAATCTAAAACGACTAGGAGGGGAGAGATCACAAAGATTAAAGAAGAGATAAATCTGATTGAAAATAGAAAGACCATTCAACAAATAAATAAGACTAAAGGCTGGTTCTTTGAGAAAATAAACAAAATTGACAGACCCCTTGCAAGACTTACAAAAAAAAGAAGAGAAGAGACTCATATACGTAAAATCAGGGACTCCACCGGAAAAAGTACAACAAGTACACAAAATATTCAAACAATCATAAGGAGCTATTTCCAAAACCTCTACTCAGCAAAAAACAATAATTTTACAGAAATGGATCAATTCTTAGAGAAGTACAAACTACCCAAACTGAACCAAGAAGAAATAAATCAACTAAATAAACCAATAACTTACAGTGAGATACAGGAGGTAATCAAGAACCTCCCTACTAAGCAAAGCCCAGGCCCAGATGGATTCACCAACGAATTCTACAAAACCTTTAGTGAGGAGCTAATACCAATACTCCTCAAACTCTTCCGTGAAATAGAAACAGAGGGAGAAATCCCAACTCATTCTATGAAGCTAATATACTCATTCCCAAACCAGGCAAAGACCCAACAAAAAAAGAGAACTACAGACCAATATCACTAATGAACACAGACGCAAAGCTCCTCAATAAAATATTAGCTAACAGGATCCAGAAACTGATCAAGAAAATCATACATCATGACCAAGTAGGCTTCATCCCTCAGTCACAAGGATGGTTCAACATCCGTAAATCAATCAACGTAATTCACCACATAAACAGATCTAAGATTAAGAATTACATTGTTATCTCAGTCGATGCCCAAAAAGCCTTTGACAAAATACAACATCCATACCTATTAAAAGCTTTGGAGAGAACAGGAATAGATGGAACATTCCTCAAAACAATAAAAGCCATATACAACAGACCAACTGCTAATATCATATTAAATGGAGAGAAACTTAAATCATTCCCCCTAAACTCAGGAACAAGACAAGGATGCCCACTCTCCCCACTTTTGTTCAACATAGTGCTGGAATCCCTAGCCATAGCAATAAGGCAAGAGGAGGACATCAAAGGGATCCACATCGGCAAGGAAGAAATCAAGTTATCCCTATTCGCAGACGACATGATCTTATATCTCAAGGACCCAAAAAACTCAGTACCCAAACTCCTACACCTAATAAACCAATTTGGCAAAGTAGCAGGATACAAAATCAATCCACAAAAGTCAGCAGCTTTTTTGTACCCCAGCAATAGACAAACAGAAAAGGAAATTATGGAAACAATTCCATTTACAATAGCCAAAAAAAGAATAAAGTACCTAGGGATCAACTTAACCAAGGACGTGACGGACCTATTCAATGAAAACTACAAAAATCTAATAAGGGAAATCAAAGAAGACACAAGGAGATGGAAAGACCTCCCATGCTCATGGGTAGGCAGAATCAATATAGTGAAAATGGCCATATTGCCCAAATTGTTATACAAATTCAATGCAATACCTATCAAAATCCCAGCCACATTCTTCGCTGAAATAGAGAAAGCAATCCATAAATTCATATGGAACAGCAAAAAACCTAGAATAGCCAAAGCAATTCTAGGCAAAAAAAATAGTGCAGGAGGTATCACCATACCAGACTTCAAGCTCTACTACAAGGCCATCATAACAAAAACAGCATGGTATTGGTATAAAAACAGATCGGAAGACCAGTGGATTAGAATTGAAGACCCAGAAATAAAACCGCACTCTTACAGCCAACTGATATTCGACAAAGGAGCTAAAGACATACAATGGCATAAACATAGCATCAACTACTGGTGCTGGGAGAACTGGGCAGCCATATGCAGAAAACTCAAAGTAGACCCAAGCCTATCACCATGCACCAAGATCAACTCAAAATGGATCATGGACCTCAATATCAGACCTGAATCCTTGAAACTACTGAAGGACAGAGTAGGAAAGACACTAGAACTTATAGGCACAGGAAGGAAATTCCTGAATAGAGTCCCAGGGGCACAACAAATAGGGGAAAGACTCAACAAATGGGACTACTACAAATTAAAAAGTTTCTGCACAGCTAAGGTCATAGCCACCAAAATAGAAAGACAGCCAATGATATGGGAAAGGATATTTACCAGCACAGCAACAGACAAAGGCCTGATATCTGTCATCTACAGAGAACTCAAAAAACTAAGCCCCTCCAAGCCCAATAAACCTATTAGGAAATGGGCAAAAGAGCTAAAGAGAGACTTCACAAGAGAAGATATAAAAATGGCAAAGAAATACATGAGGAAATGCTCAACATCCCTGCTAGTAAAGGAAATGCAAATAAAAACAACCTTGAGATACCACCTCACCCCAGTTAGAATGGCCTATACTCTGAACTCAGGAAACAACAAATGCTGGAGGGGCTGTGGGGAAAGAGGAACCCTTCTCCATTGTTGGTGGGAGTGCAAATTAGTACAACCACTTTGGAGAACAGTATGGAGGTTTCTCAAAAAGCTCAATATAGACCTACCCTATGACCCAGCCATACCACTCCTAGGCATCTATCCTAAACAGCAAAACCCAAGATATCAAAAAGACATTTGTACTTCCATGTTTATCGCGGCACAATTCACAATAGCCAAAATATGGAAACAACCCAGATGCCCCTCCACAGATGAATGGATCCAAAAAATATGGTACTTATACACAATGGAATACTACATAGCGATTAGGAATGGTGAAATATTGTTATTCGCAGGGAAATGGTCAGAACTCGAACAAATAATGTTGAGTGAGACAAGCGTAGAACACAGAAAACAAAGGGGCATGATCTCCCTGATATATGACTGTTAACAAAGGAAGACGGAGAGACAGTAGAGACCAAGTCTGTGAACACTGTATATGTGCTTGATACATTGTATATTGCATATGGGTCTACCTGACCTAGACAAGGGATGGAAAAACAGGTTGTAAGATATCACAAGAAATGTACACACTGCCCTACTATGTAACTTCACCCTCTTTGCACAACACCTTGTAAAAAATTTTATGTTCAGTTAATAATAAAAAAAATATATATTAAAAAAAAGAGAGAAAAAAAAAGAACTTACTCTGGCTGTCTTTCTAGGAGTAAAAGTTTCTATGGGGTGAGAAAACTGCGATGTCGGAGGGAGCTCAGCTAGGGCTCTGCTGCTCCTCTGCCGTCTTCCCGGAAGTCTCCTTGTTCACTATTTATTTCATGATATATAAATCTCATTTGTCCTCTAATCCATTTCTGTTGATTGGAAATATCAAACAAATTGACAAGTAAATTAAGGCTAGAGGTATAACACCTGTCTAGAATGCACTAGCCCTGAGTTTAATCCTCAACGACACAAAACTCTAAATAAACATTAACAAGTTTAAGTAAACTTAATTAATTTAGTATTCATTGAAACTAAGCACCTATAGCATAGAAACAAATGTTAAAATTGATTAAAGTCCAAATTGATAAAACCAAAAGCAATTATTTTCATTAGAAAATTCAAATTGTCTATCAATTAGAAGAAAAACGGGGCTGGGAATGTGGTTTAGTGGTAGGGTGCTTGCCTAGCATGCAGGAATCCCTGGGTTCGATTCCTCAGCACCACATAAACAGAAAAGTAAAACAGCAAGTTTTAGAACTAAACCACCTCATTACCTACCAAAACCATAAAAAGATATTCTTCCATGCACCTATGAAACTTCTATCACATTAGAATTTATACCATTAGAAAGAATCAAAATGAGAGAATGTGTTCCTTGATAATACATTCTCATGGAAATTCAATAACATAAAGATTGTAGTCACTTGATATATCTAATACTCATTCATGATAAAAATAGCTCAGCCAGTTAATATTATTGGTAAACTCTCCTAACTTTCTGAAGAACATTTCCAAATATCCTATATATAAAAATCATAGTAAGTGATGAAAGATATTAGATCCTTTTGCTGTAATACCAAGAACAAGACAAGTTATTGAATATTTCACTGGAAGTACTAGCTAGTAAGGTAGCAATGATAAAGTAAAAAAGAAAAAGATGTCAATATCTGTAAAAAAGTAAAACTATCCCTATTTGAAGATGGTATGATGGTTCACAACAAAATCTCAAAGACTGGAAGTGTGCTTCAAGTGGTAGAGTTCTGCCTAGCAAGCACAAGGCCCTGAATTCAAACCTCTGCCTAGCATGGGTAGGTCATGCCTGTAATCCTGGCTACTCAAGCGGCTGAGACCTGGAGTTTCATACTTTGGAGCCATCCCAGGCAGAAAAGTCTGTAAGACTCCATCTCCAAAATAAAGCAGGGCCAGCGGCATGGCTTAAGTGGTAGAGCGTTATCTGAGCAAGCAAGCTGAGTGAGCTTAGAGTCCAGAGTTTAATCCCCAGAGAGCCATCAACAATAAATAAAATAAAATTCTAAGTAAAAAATGAATTAATGACTAACCAGTACATATTACTGTGACCTGAGGGTGATGTTTTCAGTTCTTTGGTATCAAGAAGTCATCCATCAAACCCTGAAAATATTACAGGAAGGGATAGGGATATACTAGAGTTCCTTGGCATGGGTCCAAACTTCCTACATAAAGATCCAGAAACACAACTGTTGAGCACTGGCTTATAGCTTTAAGAGGTGGTCCTAGGCCTGCCTCTTCTCCTGGCCTAGGGCCGCGTGGCTGTTAGCCCTGCTTCCCTCCTTGGACCGTGTGTGCGCCAAGATGGCACGCAAAGATGGCGGCGGGCGGAACCCAGGGGGCGGTCCTGTGGGACGTGACGACCGCCCATAGAGGAAGTCCCGTGATGTCACTGTGATGGACAGCTCATAATCAGCCTATTGCCATGTCTAGCTAGCCACTCCAAATCCCTCCCCTTCCTGCCTCCATTACTGCTATATAAACCCCACCCTGAAAATAAAACCTTGGATTCTCGCGTGACAGTTCCCTGAAGCGCCTGGCGACCTGAGTCCTTATTTAAACGTAAGAGGGCTGGGTGGGTGTTTTTCGCGACTTACACACTTCCTCGCTTTTCACACTAGGGCACGCTCCAGCCTTTCCCGCTGTGGGTCAGGAGAAAGCGCGCGAGGGCCGAGAGCCCTACATTTTGGTGCCACAACGTGTGGCACGAGCACACAGGAAACATAGACTTAGAGCTACCAGTGAGCCAGGGATTTTATTTTGGGGTGTATTAGTCCCTCGATTGGAGAACGATGGGACAGAGCCAAAGTAGATAGAGCAACTCATCTTTTAAGATTTTGAGGTCCACTCTCCAAAATACCGGATTGGACTTTTTAGACACTCAAGCCAGGAGGGCCTGGAAGACTTTGAAACATGCTGCGCCCTCGGTGGAGACTGCTGGCCTGGCTGCTGGGGAGAGGGGCGAACTTCCTGCTGGCCTCTTTGGCCGGGCTGCTAGAGAGAGGGGCCGACTTCCCGCTGCCCAGAGGGAGAGGGGCTCGGCGCCCCACTCCGATGGGCTCACACATGGGTCCGGGCAGGGACCCCCGGTTTCCGAGCTGGGAGCTGTGGTTCTGGGACGCGCAGTGGACGGTGGAGGCGGCAGCGGCGGCGGCGGTGGCTCCGGTGGGAGCACGTGGAGAGTGTCGCGTCCGAGCTGCCGATGCCAAGCGGGTGCTGCGGGGTCCACGTGTCCAGGCCACGGGCGGGAGGCCTGGCAACGGCAGTGCTAGGGGCTGGCTGTGGAGCGGTGCATGCTGCTTTTGGCCTGGCTGCCTTTGCTCGCCCTTCCCCCCTCTCCCTCCCCCCAGCTTCTGAGGCCTGGGAAATTTGATGGCCTACCTACCTAACATGTTGTTGGCTAGTTGGCTAATCTGCTTTGAAAGAGACAAAAAAGGCTTTCGGTTTTTGTCAGTGTTCGCTAAATTGGAGATTCGGTTAAACTTTGTCGCTGGCTAAATCCCAAGCTTTCGGTTAACAATAGAATGGCTTAACCAGAGCCCCAGGTGGGGCGTGCCAAATTCCTCAAGGCTGGGCGGGGGCTTGGAGGCTCCCAAAATCCATGCCCCCCATCTGGGCCATAGCCTTACAAAAAAAGTCTTGCTGTGAGCCTGAATCTGTGACAATTTTTGTTTCCTAGGAAAAGTTCTTTTGTTTTCTAACTGACCACGTGGTTCTAAAATATGGGCAAAATAATATCATTTTGCCACTGGAATTCCAGTAGACTTACATGGCCAATTCAGAAAGAAATTTTTTTCTAAGCACACCCAAAGCTTGTGCACAACTGTCTGTCTGTATGTGTCTGTCTGTGTCTGTTTGTGGGGTAAAATATGTAAAAACTAGCATCATGGTTTAAAAATCACTTGCCTTTTTATCCATTTTAACTTGCTTAAGTTTTATGTTAAACGGGTCTTTGTGAACAGCCTGGAGGCAATCCTGACAATTCTTTGGTATAGACTAAGATTTTGCTTTTCCATTTTTCTCTCCTGTGTTCTCATAAACTCTTTAAGATCGAGGGATCAGAGTCATTTTATACAAATGTGACTATTAACCTAAACTTTCCTGATCCAAAATTAACATTTTGCTTCATGGGATACAGGTCAACATGTGTGCTAGCTGCGTGGACTGTGGCAGCCTGTGACTACAGGAAGCTTCCACAGTCGGCTCCCAAACTGCCTGGTTTCGCTACTAATGATTCCTTATTCTCTCTCTCTCTCTTGCATTGGGAACTGTAGACTTGGTTGGCCCTTGGTCTGTGTGGATTTTATGACTAGGAAGATGGTTAAAGGCCCAATCCCTGTAAAATCTTTTTAAAGTTGTCACCCCACTTAAACCAGAAGGGCATCAGCCTACAAAAGCCAGAGTACTCACAGTAAGCAACCAGGGAATATTGGGAGATTTCAAATATCTTTAACTAGTCTGTGTAGAAATTTGTAGGAGGTGTGACAATATATCCAGAGGATTCTGAGAGATGCCACTACAGCCTTGCCCAGATCCAACCCATCTCTCCTGCCTGCCTCCATCACACATGGCTAATAAAGCCTGCTGATCCAGGATGGAAGACCAGCTACTGCTAAAGCTGAGACCTTTACATTGTCCTGACCCTTTGCCCTCTGGTTGTTATTCATTTGTGTTCTCTTCCACATTCCAGCAAGGTTAGTTGATATGATTTGATGACACATGGATCTCATTCAGTCTGCTGTTATGACAGAACTCTGACAAGTATCTGTTGGTCAATTTTCAACAAATTAAGGTAAAGCTCTATTCCTATTGCTCTCCTTGTTGCTTTAATTGGAAACAAAATGGCTTTTATGGCTAGAACTCCTCGGATTGCAGTTTGAAGCCAGCCCGGGAAAAAAAATTCTCTTTAAAACTCCATCTCCCAACTAACCAGCAAAGAGCCAGGCTGGAAGCTCGGCTCAAGAGAACCAGCAAAATGCTGAAAGTGGCACTGTGGCTCAAGTGGTAGAGCATTAGCCTCAAGCAGAAGTACTCAGGGACAGTGCCCAGGCCCTGAGTTCGAACCCCGTGATTAGACCCCTGGGACTCAGCCAGTCCAGGGAACAAGGATCATGGAGAGGAGTAAGAGGAGAATGATGTCACATCCTAAATGGAGTCACCTTGTCTCGCCCTTTCAAAATTAATCAGAGCCGGGAGATCAGGAGGAATAGTTGTTTACCCACCCAATGCCCATACCTGTCCATTTTCCTTTTCCTGCCATTTGTATATATGTACATATATTTATTTTAGACTCTGACTGGCTACTCCAAACTGGTCCACTATCCCTAAACACTTCCTTCACCTATCCCTCCTTTCTTGTAATTGGCCACAATTGGGTTTATGTTCCAAACGGAACTTTTCTGGCTTATGCCCAGTGTTGGGCTTTTTTGCCCCTCCCGGCTCGGACTCTTACTTCTTCCTTTCCACTCTCCCTTTCACGCCCTCTCCCCTAGTCATCCGACCTGCAGATAAGCTAGAGTGGAACGGGGGAGATAGCTCCGACCTGTCGCGCACGTGATCTGCCGCAGATATGTGCCCGCCTCCTTACCGCTAGAAGTCTGGCATACATATGCAACGGGGCTAGCTTCTTAGAGCGAACTAACTTTATTGAGACAAGGACAAGGGGAGATGATTCCGAGGGAGGGGTTTGGCCAGGATGTCGATAGGCTGAAAGGTATCACCTGACCCCCAAGGGCTAACGTCACTCGAGCGCGCCAAGCCAGGGCGGGGTTGGTAGGCACCGGGCTGGCTAGCGGGTTGGGTTGGGGGCTGTTTGCCCAACCGGTTTCTCTGGATTCCAATCCAGAGAGGGTAGCAGGGCCGCATTCCCCAGGGCTGGGGGAGGGGCATCAAGCCCCTTCCATTAAGGCGAAAGATGGATCCCAACAGCCCAGGGTATGTTCTCCTATGTCATTCATGTTAACTAGCCCTGTGAACTTGTCAGCATTTTGCCTGACCTCTTCAAAAGTCTCTTTTAGCAGGATAACACCCCTCACTGAGGTTGCCACCTGGGAACTTGCAGTTCAAGGCCATCATCTTTCTACACTGCTGTGCCCAGTGCAGATCTGGACCCTGAAGGCCCCAGCCCTAGGGACTCCTTGATGTGCCCAAGCTGCAGGAGGTAGCCAGAAGAGACCATGACACCCTCTGGCCTTGATAACTATTCTCGTAGAAATGATGACTTTTACCAACCAAACTGGACGGTACTAGGCCAAATGACAAATCAACGACCCCTGACAACTTTGCTCGCTCCCTTTCAGCAGGAAGTAGTTCCAGAAGAGACAACCTCCGCCCATACTCCCAGCCTGGTGCCCTCCTCTGTTATTAATTAAAACAAAAGGGGGGAGCAGCCCCCATGACCAGTTAAGGACAGCTATGTTTACATTAAATATTTTAAATTTACACTAAAAAAATTAAATCTCCCCAAAACAGCACGGGAAGGGGCTTTACATGTGCCTTCCCAATTGGAGAACCAAGCCCAATTTGGATACGAGCATTCACTCTGGAGAAATGTCTTCTCCTTGTTCTCTCTAGGAAAACAAAGACCGTGGTGGATTTCTTCCTTCTCTTCTATGGAAATATGGGAAGCCTGCCTGTGTGTATCAGCGGTGGACCAGCGCCGGCCCTGCTTGCTTCCTGGACTCTGCCTAGGTGTCTCCCGTGGCGCAATGTTTTGCTGTGGCTATATTGCCTGCAGCTTTGCAAAAGAACTAGGCATGGAGTATTACATTGTCGTTTCCCTTTTGTCTCTCCCCTGCTGCTAAACTTAGGGGTTCCCGTTGGAGGGAAATAGGAGTTGAGGGTTTTGACACCTTGCTTCAATGTTTATGATAAAATGTTTACTAACCACATGCGTTAAGTCACCAGCACCTTGGCTGTCGTGGACCTCCAGAGTCGCCAGAGCCTGAACCTGCTTCTACCTCACCACCAGAGAAGGGGAATGCTTCCTGCGTTATCTTAAGAGGCACAGAAACAGACTAAGAACTCCAATTTTCTCCGAACTGAGCCAAATGGGTGGCCCCTTTGCCTTATGTCTACATATGCCGTATGTTTACATTGCCTCCTGCTATTTAAAAAACAGAGCCATGATCCTCAGATCTCAGCCTCCTGAGTATCTAGGATTGCAGGCATGAGCCACAGATACCCAGCTAGGCACCTCTTTTATTCTTTCATTTTTTTCTTTTCCTTTAGTGTATCCCCTGATGTCACTGTTTTTAATTTTGGTCCCCCGTGTCTTGTATGTACACATATCTGATTTGGGGAAGGGAAGGGGAATAACAAAATGGTGAGACAAAGGAAAAGGGGTAAACCAATGCAACAGTGATACTCACAAGACACTCTGTTGGAAATGAACTTTACAACTTGGGTGGAGGGAGATGAAGGGGAAGGGAAATTGGGAGAAAAATGAGAGGGGGTACCAGTGTTCAACAAGAAATGCACTCATTGCCTTACTTACGTAACTATAACCCCTCTGTACAACACCTTTACAATAAATTTTTTTTTCGGCCAGTCCTGGGCCTTGGACTCAGGGCCTGAGCACTGTCCCTGGCTTCCTTTTGCTCAAGGCTAGCACTCTGCCACTTGAGCCACAGCGCCACTTCTGGCCATTTTCTGTATATGTGGTGCTGGGGAATCGAACCCAGGGCCTCATGTATACGAGGCAAGCTCTCTTGCCACTAGGCCATATCCCCAGCCCCTACAATAAATTTTTTTAAAAGAAAAGAAGAAAAGAAAAAAAAGAAGTCATCCATCAGAAACTTGTACAGGCCCAATGGTTTTAACTGGTTTGAAACAGACAAATGTGGCTTCTAAGGTCCTGAAAAGCAACTTAGGCAAACATCATCAACATGACCCATACCTCAGAGGTGTTTTATACAGCCAAGCTAGTAATATTAATGTATTACTCAATGACATGACCACTATACTATATGATTTTTTTTAAAGTGCAGCCAAAGCTTGGCACTGGTGGCTCATATCAGTACTCCTAGCTACTCAGGAGGCTGAGATCTGAGAGTTGTGGTTCAAAGCAAGCCTTGGCAGCAAAGTCCATGAGATTCTTAACTCCAAGAAGTATTTTAAAAAAGCCAGAAGTGGCGCTGTGGCTCAAGGGTTAGAGTGCTAGTCTTGAGTAAAAGAAGCTCAGGAACAGTGCCCAGGCCCTGAGTTCAAGCCCCAGGAGTGGCACAGAATAAACAACAAAAAAGTGCAGCAGGTTGAATCTGGAGAGTTTATTGGGGTTTTCCCTTGTTTCCAAAGATGTCCTCTCCAAGATTCATGTAGAAACTTAGTCCTCAATGCATCAGTATTGAGAAATGTGGCCTTTGGGAGAGTCTGAAAGTTCTTTTCTTAAGAAATGGGATTGTAAAAGGTGTCAGATTTGATGTGAGAAATCCCTCTCCTCTCTTTCTTCTCTGTGAGGAACAGGACTTTGTCAGATACAAACCGGCCAGCAACTTGATCTTGGACTTGTTATCACTATGAGCCGTGAGAAATTAATTTCTGTTTTAATCAATTGCCTAATGTTATTTTGTTATAACTTCTTGAACAGACTGAAACAGAAATTTTTACCAGAGAAGAGGGGGTGTTACCATAACAACTACCTACAAATATGGAAGCAGGTTCTATAGCGACTAATGGGTAAAAGATGGAAGAGATTTTTTTTTAAAATATCAAGATTTTTACTACCTTTAAGTAGTTGTACAAAGCAGCAAAGAATTTGGCTGATTGTGTTAGTGTTAGTTATGGCAACAGAATACCTGCTATAATCTGCTCATAAGAAGAAAAACCCCTCGTTGGTTGCCAGTGGCTCACACCTATAATCCTAGCTACTCAGGAGGCTGAGATCTAAGGATCACAGTTCAATTCTAGCCCAGGCTTTGAGTCTTAAGAATCCTTAAGACTGTTACTTCTAGTTAACCCCACAAAAAACTGTAAGTGGAAGTGTAGCTCAAGTGGTAGAGCACCAGCTCAAGTGAAAATGCTAAGAGACAGCATCCACACCCTGAGGTCAAGCCCCAATATTGGCACCAAAGAGAGAGAGAGAGAGAGAGAGAGAGAGAGAGAGAGAGAGAGACAGACAGACAGACAGAGACAGAGACAGACAGAGAGACAGAGAGACAGAGACAAAGAGACAGAGAGACAGAGACAGAGAGACAGAGAGAGACAGAAACAGACAGATGACAGACAGATGAAAAAGAAAGAAAGGAAAAAATATTTTTATGGCTCACAGTTTGGGGAAAGGGTTCTATGTTTACTTTGTCCATTGCTTCTGGGCCTATAGCATTACAGCAGGGAGTGCATGGTGAAATACAGTTGCTCACTTCATGTAAAGTCAAGACACAGGAAAGAAGTGCAAGAAGGGTTGGTACCTGTTATCCTCTTCAAGGCTGTGCCTTCAATGACTAGAAAGTGGGTCCAACTAGGCACCACTTCATTTGTGTGGGTATGGGGGCAATCCTGGAACTTGAGTGCAAGGCCTGGGTGCTATCTTTGAACTCTGTCTGCTCAAGGCTAGTGCTCTACCACTGAGCCATATCTTCAGATCTTTTTGGGTAGTTCATTGGAAACAAGTGTTTCATGGGCTTTCTTGCCTGGGCTGGCTTTGAGCCATGATCCTCAGATCTCAGCCTCCTGAGTATCTAGGATTGCAGGCATGAGCCACAGATACTCAGCTTTACATGTTAAACAAGTCTCTTTTCCCCCAAAGAAATAGTCTAGCTTTTATTATGATGCCTGTAAAAAGAAGGTAACAGCAAGCAGAATCTGGTTACAGCACAGTGCAAATGACTCTAGAGCTGCTCACCCTCAGAACCAAACTGAACTGTGCCACACCTGATTATATAGAGCAGCATGGTTGAAATAACCAAGCAAAAAGGTGGCACATTCACAACTTCAGTTTAGGTGATTGCGTTTATGAGGTTAGATCAATCTAATAAAGCACTAACAGAACAACCAGGGGGAAGGAAAGTAACAGTGCTCCCCTCCCCTGTGCCACAAGACTGTTAAGCTATATTGTAGCAAAAAGTGTGACATAATTTGGACAGGCTGAAGTCAAGTCACACTTGAGAAAGACTATCAACAAATACTTCAAGTTCCCTTCTGGCTGGTAGTAAAGACTTACTTTATAAACTGGTACCAAAACTTGGAATTCAAATTCACTCAAACTAGAAAAAGTGATAAAACATCAATTTGTAAAAGTCCACAAAGTAAGTTCAGACCACTTCCTTTTTCATATGTAAACAGTACGCACCTATGTATGAGGAATGTACGGCTCTCCTCTGCCTAGAATCAGATTCCATTCCTGAAGCAAATGTATATTCTCAGGTGCTGTGTTGCTATGTTTAAAGACTGTGAAAACACCTCTAACTACACCTTTAAAAGCTCCTATCAGGCATAACCTTATTGACAGTATCTGCTTTTCACACTGGCAAACTTACTAAGCAGCCCAAGCAGCAATAAGCCACGTTTTGTAGTGCATAAATAAGCAAAATCTGAACTGCCAATTCTTACTTAAAAAGAATTAATTTGCATAGTTTTAAGTGCTATCAACAATCACAAATGTGAAATTTTTATGAAAAAAAATCCATCCTCCTATTTCATAGATTACTCTCCCCAACTTCCTTGAAGGTGTTATGTATTAAAGTAAACCAAAGTTCTGAACATTTCGGAGAGCTAACTCAGAGCATCTAAATTTAGTACCAAGTTTCCTCAGATACTTATGTGCTACGATGTATTTATTTGGATTACAAACACTCTTTAACCTGAAAAGACATACTGTAAACTACTTCTTTTAACACTCAGGCACAGGAGCAGGGCATGGGCTTCATTGTATTAACAGCCTACTGGAAGATAAATGATTAACAGGTCTACCTGCCCTAAGTGCAATTTCATATCTTATTTGAAGGCTGTTAAAACTGACATTCCCAAATAGAAAGTTGTTAAAAACAATTTCACTCAGGGTGTCCTTTCATAAATGCATTTAATACTAGCAGAAAAAGCAATTGCCTCTAGAACTTTGTTTGGCAAATTAAGTCCACCAGTACAGAAGTAAAAACCAAAGGAGTAGAAGGACAGTGGGTGAGCTACGGGGAAGCTAGATCACATTATATAAAAATGAGGGCTTTTTTTTTAAGTTGGGGATAGTGAGGAGGGTTGAGTCTGGCCTTGAATTACCTACATATCTTTCTGTCATTGTACCATGAGTGCTAGAATCACCAGCCTCAGCACCAGGTCAAGAATCTATTATAATCCTGTTACACCGCATATTATTTCCAGTTTCCTGGGCATTGGGGTGTTGAAATAGAGTCAGATGAGTAGATAAGGTATGTGGCCAACATGGGCAAATGTGTGCAAAAATCAAAGCAAGGTACAGCTGCCTCCAAGAACAAAGCATGCAATGCTTGACTTTAGTGTCCTCTGAATTTTTTTTCTCTTCTTAAACATACCCTGAAAATATGGGCAAACAACAAACTGGATAAATGTGTTTGACATTTGTTTAGACCCAAACATAATGAATGTTTAAAAGTCATCCTTCCATTTAAAAAAATTATTCTAACCAATAATAGAAGAAAACTGTCGATGTTTTCATACATCCCACCCTCTCAAAATATAAAGAAAAGTATAAGGATTTAGCTATTTCAAATAAATAAAAGAAAAATCTTGTTTAATTTGGCATCTTTAAAACATAACTAAACTACAGCAATAAAACAATGTGACTGTATCAAGATATTTATGTTTAAGCGAATATGGGGGAAGAGAACAGCAATTGTGTCTACTATACATTAATATAAACTGTAAGACTTTACTATTAATTAGGAAAGCCTAACAAGTTTTTGGAATAGGCACCCCTTTTTAAAGACTCCAACAACTCCCAAATCATGAACACAGACCTTTAGGGGACATTCAGGTCCCTCCATGTACTATTGTTTGTGAAAAGAAGAAATAATTTACATGTAATTTATAATAAAAAGGCAAATAAAAGTGTAAAGACTTGGAAAACATTTCAGCCTGGCCATGTAAAGAATTTTTTTAATGTGTTTAGGAGAGAAAACTAAGGGTGTGGCCAGGCAACCTTTTTGTTGTTGTTGTTAATGGAAGAGTATCTTTTAATTCAATTACCAATAACAAGAAGGTGGTAAAGGCGAAGAAGCAGGCTTCATCTTTATTGCTCAGACAACTCAGTTCCTTTGCTTTCCCTACACTTACAAAACTTTCCAGATACTGGAAAGCAGGCTAATTAGCCATGGAGGAAGAGACAGTCTCCATGAAGCAGAAGCTTATTTCTCTATGGATGGTGCATGTAGGGGTATCACACTTCTGTCCCTCTGGAAAATCAGAATTGTATTTTTTAATTAAATTTTATTGACAAGGTGATGTACAGAGGGGTACAGTTACATAATAAAGTAGTAAGTACATTTCTTGTCATATTTGTTACACTCTCCCTCATTTTTCTCAGAATTGTATTTAAAATTTTTTTTATTATCAAACTGATGTACAGAGAGGTTGCAGTTTCATACATTAGGCATTGGATACATTTCTTGTACTGTTTGTTACCTCACCCCTCGTTCCCCCTTCCCCCTCCCCCTTTCAGTTCATTTACACCAAACAGTTTTGCAACTATTGCTTTTGTAGTTGTTTGTCTTTTTTTTACCCTGTGTCTCTCGATTTTGGTATTCCCTTTCAATTTCCTAGTTCTAATACCAGTATACACGGTTTCCAATATACTCAAGTAAGATACACAGATAGTATAGGTACAATCACAGGAAGGGGATACAAGAAGATCATCAATAATAGAAGCTACAGTTACACATAGCATGTTGAATGTAGTTACAACAGTGATATAACAATCGTTTCCATAACATGGAGTTCATTTCACTTAGCAACATCTTATGTGATCCTCTGCTGTGGCTTGCCTAAACCTGTGCTAATTATTCCCTATAAGGGAGACCATAGAGTCCATGTTTCTTTGGGTTTGGCTCACTTCACTTAGTATAATTTTTTCCAAGTCCTTCCATTTCCTTACAAATGGGGCAATGTCATTCTTTCTGATAGAGGCATAAAATTCCATTGTGTATATGTACCACATTTTCCTGATCCATTCATCTACTGAGGGGCATCTGGGTTGGTTCCAGATTCTTGCTATGACAAATTGGGCTGCGATGAACATTGTTGTGCTGGTGGCTTTAGTGTGATTTTATTTGTGGTCTTTTGGATAGATACCCAAAAGTGGGGCTGCTGGGTCATAGGGGAGCTCTATGTTTATCCTTCTGAGGAATCTCCATACCGTTTTCCAGAGTGGCTGAACCAGTTTATATTCCCACCAACAATGAAGTATGGTTCCCTTTTGGCCACACCCCCTCCAACAATTGTTATTGTTAGTTTTCTTGATATACGACATTCTTACTGGGGTGAGATGGAACCTCAATGTTGTTTTGATTTGCATTTCTTTTATGGCCAGTGATGTAGAGCATTTTTTCATATGTCTCTTGGCCATTCTCATTTCCTCATCAGAGAAGTCTCTTTTTAAGTCTTTAGCCCACTTGATGAGGGAGCTATTGGTTCTTTGAGGATTTGTTTCGGAGGAATGTAATTTTTAAAATTCTGCATATATTTTAGATATGAGGCCTTTGTCCATTGTATGGCCGGTAAAGATCTTCTCCTAATCTGTGGGCTTTCTGTTTATCTTGTGAGCTATGTCCTTTGCCCTGAAGAAGCTCTGAAGTTTGATGCAGTCCCATTTGTCCAACCTTTCTTTGATTTGTAGCCTTTCTGGGTCTTTGTTAAGGATGTTCCTTCCTGTGCCAAGGAGCCCAAGTGTTTCTCCCACTCCCTCCTTTCGTGTTTTCAGGGTGTCTGTTTTGATTTCGAGGTCTTTGATCCATTTGGAATTGATTTTGGTGCAGGGTGATATATAAGGATCTAGGTTTAGTTTGTTGCATGTGTTGAACCAGTTTTGCCAGCACCATTTGTTAAAGAGGCTATCTTTCTTCCAGACTATTGTTTTAGCTCCTTTATCAAAGATTAAGTAGGCGTAGTTCTGTGGGTTCATTTCTGGGTCTTTAATTCAGAATTCTATTTTTGAGTACAGAAGACTCGTATTCCAAGGTCCCTTTGCTCCAGATGTCAACCTTTAATCCTTTAGTGTGAGCTCTCATCCCCGGGCCCTTTTGCATACCCCCTTGAGCAATGGTCTAAAATGATGTATTCTGTGTTCCCTTGACTAGATACCTATGCTTTGGCTTTCATTTTCCAGTGTGCAACCACACAAATAAGCAAGTATCCAACTGCAATAGAATAGAATCCATATTTTAGAAGCAATGGTTGCTGCATTTAAGACGGGGGTCAATGCCCAAAGAGACCATCTTGGACTGTCTACTGGCACCTCATTGTGTTCATGAGCTTGGCACAATGTTTGATAGCAGGCCACCATAGCTTTCCAGAAGAAGGAACAGCTTCAGGCCTAACTAGCTCAGGCTGGCAGTGTGGCATATCAGGGTGTAAGGGTGGCCATGGAGATCTGGTTCCCATAAAAACAGATCATGGAGCTGTGGCTCAAAGTAGCAGAGCACTAGCCTTGAGCAAAAGAGATCAGGGGTAGTGACCAGGCCCTGAGTTCACGCCCCATAGCAGTCAACACCACCACCACCAACAAAACAACACCGATTATGATGAACTGGAAGCAGCAACTCAGGGCAAGCAGGAGGGCAGTGAGCGGAAAGTACTTGATTCTACCGTACCCCAAGTCCAGGGTCATCAAAGTGGCTGCAGATCATTCTAGTCAAACTTAGCAGCTCTAGTAGGGCTCAGAACATATGTGGATCAATCTGACACCTTTCTTTTTTTTAAGCTTTTATTATAAAACTGATGTACAGAGAGGTTACAGTTTCATACATTAGGCATTGGATACATTTCTTGTACTGTTTGTTACCTTGTCCCTCATACCCCTTTCCCCCCCTGAGGTGTTCAGTTCACTTACACCAAACAGTTTTACAAGTATTGCTTTTGTTTTTGTTTCTCTTATTTTACCCTTTGTCTCTCAATTTTGGTATTCCCTTTCAATTTCCTAATTCTAATATCAGTACACACTGTTTCCCATACACTCAGATAAGATTACAGAGATATCTTAGATACAATCACAAGAAGGTGATACACGAACATCATCAATAGTAGAAACTACAGATACACATGGGATGTTGAAAGTAGTTACAACTGTGATATAACAATCATTTCCATAAAATGGAGTTCATTTCACTTAGCATCATCTTATGTGATCATAAGGGTATAGCTATTGGGCTCTTGTGATCCTCTGCTGTGACTTGCCTAAACCAGTGCTAATTATTCCCAATAAGGGAGACCATAGAGTCCATGTTTCTTTGGGTCTGGCTCACTTCACTTAGTATAATTTTTTCCAAGTCCTTCCATTTCCTTACAAATGGGGTAATGTCATTCTTTCTGATAGAGGCATAAAATTCCATTGTGTATATGTACCACATTTTCCTGATCCATTCGTCTAAGAGGGGCATCTGGGTTGGTTCCAGATTCTTGCTATGACAAATTGTGCTGCAATGAACATTGTTGTGCTGGTGGCTTTACTGTGATTTTGATTGTGGTTTTTTGGATAAATACCCAAAAGTGGGGTTGCTGGGTCATAGGGGAGTTCTACATTTAGCCTTCTGAGGAATCTCCATACTGCTTGCCAGAGTGGCTGAACCAGTTTACATTCCCACCAACAATGAACTTCCTTAACAAAGACCCAGAAAGGCTACAAATCAAAGAAAGGTTGGACAAATGGGACTGCATCAAACTGCAGAGCTTCTGCACGGCAAAGGACATAGCTTGCAAGATAAACAGAAAGCCCACAGACTGGGAGAAGATCTTTACTGGCCATTCAATGGACAAAGGCCTCATATCTAAAATATTTGCAGAACTAAAAAAATTACCTTCCTCCAAAACAAAACCTCAAAGAACTAATAGCCCGCTCATCAAGTGGGCTAAAGACCTACAAAGAGACTTCTCTGATGAGGAAATGAGAATGGCCAAGAGACATATGAAAAAGTCCTCTACATCACTGGCCATAAAGGAAATGCAAATCAAAACAATATTGAGATTCCATCTCACCCCAGTAAGAATGTCATATATCAAGAAAACTAACAATAACAGTTGTTGGAGGGGATGTGGCCAAAAGGGAACCCTACTTCATTGTTGGTGGGAATCTGACAGCTTTCAAATGCAAATGTTTTAGCTGGCAGATGCTCAGGGACCTGGATAGACACTTTAAGTTTTATTCTTCAGGTTGGCAGTGACTTATTGATGTGTCTTCAGAAATCTGAGGTAATAGGCACCATACATTTAGAACTGCTAAAGGCAGTCAAGTTGGCAAAAATGAGAAGTGGATGTGACAAACTGCTTCTGCTGCTTTGGGGAAATAGATTCAGGCATGTGGATTTGAGAGAAGAGTTTATACAAATTTCTCATCCAGCTCAGGTAAGGCACAAACATTGCCAGGGTTGACAGACTCCAGAGTCAATTCATTTTCACTTCCTACACCAGTTCCATTAACATTTCCAGATTGCTGTGTGGCCCTGAATACTGACATTACAGATTCAGTCCCTAATTTTGCATCATCCTACAGCACAGCTGTCTCAATCATTTTCTGTTCTGGGCCTACTCAAACAAGTATTTTAGTTTTGTGCCACTACTAAAGCTGGAACTCAGAGCCTTGCCCTCTTGCTGGGCTTTTTCACTGAAGACTGGTGCTTTACCACTTGAGTCACATCTCCACTTGTGGCTTTTTGGTGGCTAGAGATAAGAGTCTCATGGAATTTTCTACCCAGGCTGGCTTTGAACTGAGACCCTCAGATCTTAGCTTCCTGAATCACTAGGATTATAAGCAGGAGTCACCAGCATTGGACTCAGACACGTTATGAAGTTTATCCAGTTAATAGACATGAAGACAAAAGCCTACCATCACCTTCATGGAGTGCTTCATTTTCATCCCCGAATAAGCTTTCAGCACTTGATTCCTTCTCTTGGGCTGAGGTGAGCAGTCACTGGCCGTGGCTCCTGAGCATGTTCTAGAAGTTCTGGTGCACATTCCACAATCCAGCACTTGCAGCTTCCACTTCCTAGGCCAAACCTTCTGGGCAGGCAGCCTTTCAAGCCTCTCCCAAGTGATTTGCAAGGTCTCTAGGTCTTATCAAGACCTCCACGGGGAGGCAAGGGAGGAGTCAGGGCTGCATCATGGCCTTCAAGACCTGTGTGCATCTCCTGTCTAAGGCCTATATGAACAGAGGAGGGAAAAGCTCCATGGGTAAGCACTTCAAAACAAAGCTGGCCAATGTCTTGGCCCTAAGCAGGATCTTCCCAGCCAGCTGCAGGGGTGGAAGTGTGGGTAGGGCCTAGATGCTCATCTTGATGAACCAGAAGTAGAACAGGTGGGCAAGTCTCTGTGAATCTCAGCAGGGCTAGGCACCATGTTCCCAGCTCCCAGATTCTGCTTCTCTCCTTAGGCTCCTCTGAAGGTTTATTTTCTTATTTTATTTGGTGAGGGTGATAGGAAAGTTTATTAGGAAAAGGAACACATTCCCAATAGGCTGAAAGATGGCAATTTCTAGGGAAAGAACGACCTAAACAAGCTTTTTAATTTTTGTGGGCCTGAGCACTGTCTCTTAGATTTTTCACTCAGGGCTAGTGCTCTACCACTAGAGCCACAGCTCTGCTCCTGGCTTTGTTGAGTAGTTAATTAGAGACAGAGTCTCACAGACTTTCCTGCCTGGCTTCAAACCACAATCCTCAAGTCAGCCTTCTTAGTACCTAGGCTAACTGATGTAAACCACTGGGGCCCAGCTCATAGCAACTTTGTGATAAGGAGATAAGAAAGGAAAATAGAAGGAAGTCAGACAGTATTCATTAAGATAATGTGAGAGGGGCTGGGGATATGGCCTAGTGGCAAGAGTGCTTGCCTCGTATACATGAGGCCCTGGGTTCGAATCCCCAGCACCACATATACAGAAAATGGCCAGAAGTGGCGCTGTGGCTCAAGTGGCAGAGTGCTAGCCTTGAGCAAGAAGAAGCCAGGGACAGTGCTCAGGCCCTGAGTCCAAGCCCCAGGACTGGCCCTCCCCCCCAAAAAAAGAAAAAAAAAAGATAATGTGAGAATGACTTGGAAAGCCTTTTGGGGACCTTTGAGATTTTCATACCCATCACAACCAGAGACTTGAGGGAAGAATGGTTTCCAGGGAAGAACCTAGAGCGAAGATCTTCTAGTGCACTGCCCAGGGGTTGCCTCATATCTCAGCTGCCAACATTCTTACTCTTTTTCCTGCCAGTCCTGGGGCTTGAACTCAGAGCATGGGCACTGTCCCTGATCTTCTTTTGCTCAAGGCTAGCACTCTACCGCTTGAGCCACAGCACTACTTCTGGCCTTTTCTGTTCATGTGGTACTGAGGAATCAAACCCAGGGCTTCATGCATGTCAGGCAAGCATTTGAAGCCACATTTCTAGCCCCTCACATTCTTACATAGGTCCAGGTGCAGCTTCACAAACCATAGACCCAGGCAGCATCATATGGTGTTAACTCTGAAGATATACAGAATACACTGAGTTAGGCATGGGTGCTTAGAAGAATGCCTCAGAGATCACCAAGGCACAAATAATGCTATGAATATGGGACAAATCCCTACTAGAACAATTCCCAGAGGGGATGTTGGGTCAAGGCCATCACAGAGAGTGTTGTATGGGAATTCAGTCATAAGATACAGAGAAGCCACATTTTGAGAGGTTGAATTGGGAATCTTTATTAGAAAGGTGGAGGATGCAAGTGTATTCCTGTCTCAAAGACCTGCAGCACCTCGAATAGACTTAATACTGTCAGAAAACTGAGCCATGAGAGTAGGAGAGGAAAGAAAGAGCAGAAAAACAAGACCAACAAACCAGATCAACTCCAATGGAGAGCTGAAGTGGAACTGAAGTGGTGACTGGAGGACAGCCAGGAGACATGAGGCATGGTGTGATGGTGTTATAATGTAAATTATCAGAGAAGCCACATTTTGAAGGATGGAATTTTGGAGTCTTTATTAGAGCATTAGCACTCTACAAGCAGCCAATTGTTACAAAGGCCTGCAGCCTGTAAACATACTTAACACTGTTAAGAAGCAGGCCAGAGAGGAAAAAAAGAACAAAAGTAATACCAAAAAAACCAATACCAACAAATCAGGTCAACTACAATGGAGAGCTGAAGTGGGATGCCATTGTGACCAGATGAACCAGGAGCCAGGACACAGGATGCAAACATGGAGACACGTGGCATGGCATCCTGGCACCTGAGCTGGTCTGTGTCTACATAGGTTCAGGTCACAGGAAGCTCCCAGTCCCAGGCACTGGACTGACAGGTCCAACAACCTATCAGCAAAGTGCCTGCCCCTGTCTCCAGGGATCCAGGTTCACCCATGACCAATGGACATGCTCAGGTACCAGCAGAACTTTCCCATCTAGGGAAGATAGACCTTATAAGGTCTCCATGCAGATGCTCTCCACCTGTTTAAGTCTCTGCCAAGTTAACCTGGGTAACCAGTATACCTGGAGGCAGTTACCTCCCTCTTCCATGAGGTCACATGCTAATCCACCATGCTTTAGATAAGGCATGGGGGTGACTCTCTTGCCCACCACATGTACCTTGGACTTGGCTGCAGGTCAGCAGTTTGGCAAAATAAAGGTCTCTCCTTTGCCTGAATTCTGAGTGGTGTTCTCCATCATTGACTGCCTATTTTAATAAATCTTATAGACCTCAACCTTCCATACAGGGTGTACTTACAGGCTACTTAAAGGCTGATGAGTTAAGTCATTTAAGGAGTTAAGGCAGAATCAGAGCATTCGCTGTATGCAAAGCTTTCCTAAGGCTATGGCATCCGCATTTCTCTGAAGCAGGGCACTCCTGGCTCTCCCCATTGAGACAAGCATATGCAATTCAAAGGATGGATCTTCTCACCTCTAGTCCCTGGAGCTGAGTGGACAGCCCTCACTCCAGGCTAGGAGCCAGTATGTCTTGTGAAACCAAGTCCATAGCCGAAGTGCTGGAATGGCTGTGAGAAATTACTTACATTCAGCCTCCCCCACCCCACAATGGCACCTGAACTGGTATGGGCCTAAATAGGGGCAGGGGCAGGGTAACAGGGCCCAATAACCTATTGTCCAAGTCCCTGCCACTGCCTCTAGGAATTCAGGCACACCCATCACCCGGGAGGTGAGATTTCACCTTCCTCCACCAGGAAGACAAAATGGCACCAGTTAAGCCCAATTCCCTATCATCCACGACGTGGCCAAGATGGTGTTGGTTAGATCCAGTATCCTTATTTCAAGAGCATACAAGAGCAATGCCTAGTAAAGTCAGGAGACTAAAACTGTCCCAAAGACCCCAAGATCTACCAATGTGCAACTACAATTGGATTGCTATAGACATTGGTGAGGAGACAGAGTCTAAGTAATGTCACCTTGTTCTCACAGACATCCTAGTGCCTTGCTTGGTGGAGGGAGCTCTCCACCCAACACTGAAAAAACCTAGAAGTGAGAGAGGCCATTCATTAACTCTAGGTGAGCTAGGAGGGCTCTGCTTCAGAGAAATGCAGGTGTCATAGCGTTAAGAAAGCTTTGTTTCAAAAATGTCTGGCCTTATGTTTCCCCTAAATGGCTTGATTCACTTGCCTCTGAGTAGCCTCTAAGATTTCCCTAAATGAAAAATCTCAGGCCTATCCCCTAGATGGAGATTTCTGCTTGTTCTTGAGCTACTGCCCTAATAAGGTCCACTTTTGTGGCACTTGAGTGCTCCACCCGAACATGTGGTTTTTGTCTTTAAAAGCTTTGTGCAAGCTCTGTTCTAGGCTGCTGGTCTTTTAGACAGGACTTTACCTGAAGCCTCTGGCTTTTTTCATAAAGACTCCAATTAGACATCTCAAAATGTGACTTCCCTGCTTCTCACCGATGGAGATACTTTACAACAAGTGCATCCAAAAGATGGGACATTAGAATCCAGGAAATCTTAGTGCTGTTTGTTCTGTTGGGGTTTGGCATTATTATGGATCTATTATTCCTTCTTTTCTACTGCTTCTTTTTGGAATAGGAATGTCTATCCACAATACATGTCCTGTCTTTTATTTGGGAAGTATATTATTTATGATTTCACACTTTGACAGATGAAGGATAATTTAACTGAGAATGCACCTTGAGTTTCATCTCTGTCTGATTCAGATATTTAGATGAGTCTTTGGAACTTAAAGTTAAAAGTTGATGTTGGATTAAGTCAAGACTCTTTAGAGATATAGTGATAAATGTGATTTTTATATGAGAAGGACCTGAATTTTGGGCAGTCCATAGTCAATGCTAATGCTATGGCTTGAATGCTGGTGTCCCTTCCAAAATTCACGTTGAAACTTTACCTCCATGCAACAGTATCAAGAATGTGGGGAGGGAAAGGAGAAGGGGGAAGGGAGGAAAATGAGTAAGGAGGTAACAAATTGTACAAGAAATGTACCCACTGCCTTACATATGAAACTGTAACCCCTCTGTACATCACTTTGACAATAAGTAAATAATTATTCAGAAAAAAAGAAGTGTGGCCTTTGGGAGATAATTGACTCGAGACCTCTGCCCTAATAAATGTGGTTATCATCTTTTTAAGGGTGACTTTATTTAAATGTAGCACTCTATCCTCCCTCTTCTGCCATGTGAGAACACAGCATTTATCCCTTTGCCTTTCCCTCCTTTTTGCGCAAAGTGCTTTCAGCAGATATTGAACTTGCTATCACAGTGATCTTGAGCCTCCCAGCTTCTATGAGAAATAAGTTTCTGGTTGCGTGCCAGTGGCTCACGCCTGTAATACTAGATACTCAGGAGGCAGAGATCTGAGGCTCATGGTTTGAAGCCAGCCCAGGCAGGAAAGTCTGTGAGACTCTTATCTTCAATTAACTACTGAGAAAGCTGGAAGCGCAGCCATAACTCAAGTGGTAGAGCACTATCCTTGAGCACAAAAGCTCAGAAACAGTGCCCAGGCCCTGAGTTCAAACCGTAGGACTGAAACAAAAAGAAAAAGAAATATTAAAAGAAATATTTCTATTCTCTATGTTCATTCTATGGTATTTATTATAGTAGTATGAATAGACTAAGACAATACCCAAATGATTTTTTAATTTTGGTGTAAAAATCGGACATTCACAGGGAGTGACAAAAACTGCATAATTCTTACATTAAGTTCATTCAGCCTCCTCCAATGTTAAAATCTTTCATAACTACAGGACACCATCAAACCAGTCCACTAACTTTAGTGAAGTATAGAGTTAATCAAATGTCACCACTTTAACTTTATATGCACTTGTTTCTATATTTGTGTGTGTGGTTTTATGAATTTTTATCATAGGTGTAGATTGTTATAACGACCAAAGTATAAAACTGTTTTAGCACTGTGTATTTCCCCTCTTTATTATTACTCCATAGGAATGCTCTTCTTTTTTGATATCCCTTCCTTCCCTAAAACAGGGAAAGCACTAATTTGTCTATCTCCATGAAATTTTCAGGAATGTTATACAAACGGAATAATGTATAATCATTTGAGTTTTTTCATTTAGCATCAATCCCTAATGAGTCATTATGATGGTTAAAATTATCCATCATCATCTTTTCTGAGTAATATTGTACAGCATTAGGATTGTTAAAATTGGAGCTCATTAAAGAAGTCTCTAGAACTAATGAGAATAAAAATGAATGTTCTTCGAGGCAAGGGGAGACATAATTCAAAAAGAATTATATTCTTTACTCAATTCATGTAACAGTAATTCCTCTGCATATCACCTCTCCAATAACAATAACAATAAAATTAAAATTAAAAAAGAATGTTCCTCCCCCAATACTAACCAGATAATGAAATAGTGTGTGTATGTGGTCAAATTATTTGAGATATGTAATATATAAACCATGATAAAATATGAAAGATAAACTTACATACTAAACAAAGGGTAAAGAAATAAAAAACAGCCAAAGGGGGTATAACTGCAAACAGTACAAAAAACCCCTCTTGTTTCTGTTTCTTGGAGTTCATTTAAATAAACATCATTTTGTATGATCATATGCACATAGCTATTGAATCTCTGTGATCCTCTCCTAAGACTATCCTCCTTTGTTCTCACTATGTGAATGTTCTGTACACTTTGTCTTGTATATAAATTTATCTTACTTGGGGAGGGGAAGGGGAAGCAAAGAAATGGTGGGACAAAAGTGAACCAATTCAGTAGTGACACTCACTAGACACTATGTTGGAAATGGACTATACAACCTAGGGGTGGAAGAAAGTGAGAAGAAAATGAGGGAGGGGACACTGTTCAAAAATTAATGTACTCATTACCCAAGTTATGTAACTCTAGCCCTTCTGTACATCACCTTTACAATAAAATTTAAATTAAAAAAGTATGAAAGGGGCTGGGGATATAGCCTAGTGGCAAGAGTGCCTGCCTCGGATACACGAGGCCCTAGGTTCGATTCCCCAGCACCACATATACAGAAAACGGCCAGAAGCGGCGCTGTGGCTCAAGTGGCAGAGTGCTAGCCTTGAGCGGGAAGAAGCCAGGGACAGTGCTCAGGCCCTGAGTCCAAGGCCCAGGACTGGCCAAAAAAAAAAAAAAAAAGTATGAAAGATAGAAGTGAAAAGTACTGGGTGCCAGTGGTCTAAGGATCTCATTTAAAGCCAGTTCCAGAAGGAAAGTCTGTGAGACATTTTTGTTTGGTCATAGGGTTTGAACTGGGGCCTAGGCGTGAGCCACTATTGCCTGGCTCTATGAGATTTTTATTTTCTTTTTCCGATCCTAGGGCTTGAACTCTGGGCCTGGACCCTGTCCCTGAGCTTCCTTTACTCAAGGATAGTACTCTGCCACTCAAGGATAGTACTCTGCCACTCAAGCCACAGAGCCACTTCCGGCTTTTTCTGGAGACAAAGAGTTTCGCAGACTTTCTTGCCGGGCTGATTTCAAGCTGTGATCCTCAGATCTCAGGCTCATAAGTAGCAAGGATTACAGGGATGAGCCACCAGCGCCGGACTTCTGTGGACTCTTACCTCCACTCAATTACAAAAAAAAAAAAGGTCAGAAGGGGAGCTGTGGCTCAAGTGGTAAAGCATTATCCTTGAGCAAAAGAAGCTCAGGGATAGCACTCAGGCCCTGAGTTCAAGCCCCAAGACCATCATGGAAAAAGAAAAAGCTCAGGGAAGCTGGGGGCCAATAGCTCATGCCTGTAACCCTAGCTACTCAGAAGGCTGAGCTCTGAGGATCACAGTGTAAAGCAAGCCAAGGCAGAAAGATTGTGAGACACTTATCTCCAACTAACCAGCAAAAAGCAGGGAGGTAGGGAGGGGGAGTGGGTGCAGCTGAGACTGTGTCTTAGTGGAAGAGAGTTTGCCTACTATGCATGAAGCCCTGGGTTTGATTCCTCAGTACCACAAACAGAAAAAGCTGGAAATGGCACTGTGGTTAAACTGGTAAATTGTAGGCCTTGAGAAAAAGAAGCTCAAGGACAGTGCCCAGGCCCTGAGTTCAAGCCCCCAGGATTGGCCAAAAAAAAAAAAAAGAAGAGAAAAGCATCTATAGAAAGTATTTTATTTTAAATTAAGTGATTAGGTTGAGACTCAGAAAAGTAGCAATGAATGATAACAACTTGTAATGGACAGAAGAGCATCTTACAACTCACTGGAATCTACATAAGCTCTCCTCTGCCTAACGAAAATGTTCAAGACTTAAAGCTTATAAAGTTTCATTTTAAACTATGCTACTGAGAGCAATGGAAGGGAAGATATGTTTTGAAAGAATTGTACTAAGTACACCACAT
This sequence comes from Perognathus longimembris pacificus, assembly GCF_023159225.1. Classification (NCBI taxonomy): domain Eukaryota; kingdom Metazoa; phylum Chordata; class Mammalia; order Rodentia; family Heteromyidae; genus Perognathus; species Perognathus longimembris. The sequence goes on from NC_063188.1 coordinate 58,845,604, forward strand.
TACCTGATTCTTACAACTGTAACCCTTCTATTATATCAACTTCACAATAACAATAAAAAATTCCCTATAGTACAAAAAAATGTGCTGGGAATATGGTTTAGTGGTAGAGCGCTAGCCCAGTGCCCAGGCCCTGAGTTCAAGCCCCAAGACTGGCAATAAAAAAAAAAAACTGTGTTGCCATGCCAACTTCCTCACCTCAAGCAGCCCTAAGGCAGCTGGGAAAGAGGAAGTGATTTCACAGTAGCCTTTGTGATGCCATGAGTTCTTATTACCTATAAATTCTGTCTCTAGGCCAGTAGAGCTGCTGGTGCCCCAGGAGTGCACACTGTCTCTTCCCCCTGGAGCCAGTATGGAGCCTCTACTTCGTCTCTACTATGTCTTGTTTTTCCTGCCTTACTGTTTTGTTGGTAAGTCATAGAAGCTTAAAAATCTATCTCACTTTCTTTTTCCCTCAGATGTCTATACTCCTACCTTCTGTTCCCCAATCTCCTTTCTAATCTAAGTTACTTCCTATTCCTTTCTAAACTATTTCACACACACCTCTTCTCCAGCGGTTGTTTCTCTTCTCATTCTATTTCTATTTTACATTTCCCTTTCCTCTCCTCTTTCTCCCTCTACTTTCTCCTACTTGTTTTTAATCTCCCTGGGTCAGATGGGACATCTGGGGAGTACTATCTCTTATTCTAACTCTAGATTTCCTTTAATAAATGCTCAGGAAAGAAGAGAGGTACCAAAGTATCAGGTTGTAGTCACGGTAAGCATATTACTTTCACATTCAGTCACACATAAGTGTGACAGGCCATAGTGATAGGTAACAAACTTTCTAGCTGAGGCCATTCAAACTGAGTAGACTAACTCTAAAACTAGAATTATGATAGCATTAAGAAGAGAAATTGGTTTTCATTATTTTTTTTCACTTCTCATCCTTATCATGCTTTTTTTTTTTTTTACAGTGCCTAAAGAGTCAAAACTGAGCGAGAGCTCATTGAGTCTAAGCACAGCGTCATTGGATAGCCTAAGTGAAATACCATGGATGGTTTCGATATCTGGAGCTTGTCAAGGAATTGTTATGAGTCGGTGGTGGATCCTGTCTACTGCGAATTGTGTCAAGAAAAAGTGAGTAGGGGAAGAAGCAATGTTCTTATTGCTTGGGTGAAGGGGATTAGATGAGTTTTCTTTTAATGAGTCCTATTGGTAGGTCCTTCCAGAGAAACAGACTGAGGAAGATGTTGATATGGATCCTTTTCTGGTACTGAAATCAAGTAATGGGCTTGTCACTATCCCTTTGTGAGCCTCTTAAGTTATTCATGCACTTTATCTATTCTTCCCTCACCCTATCATTCATTTCCTTAAAAACCATATAGTGCTCAGACTCAAAACTAAGTCCTGCAGAGCCACACTTGAAAGACATAGTTTTTCTTGACTTAGTCAAGAACTTGTTAGTCAAGTTAATGGGAATCATAGTATATTTAATCATAGATAAAGGAAAGACTGTTATTTGAAGAAACTGGATTTTATCACAAATATAAGAACCACAAGGTCTTCTGACTCAAGTCAATATCATCCTATTACAAAGTTCCAAAAGCATATTTTGTCCATTACTATTTATCTTAAACCAAATCAGTTGCAAAATACTCTTGACTTATTTCCCTCTAATATCATTCAATTCTTTACTATTATTCCTTACTGCTATGGCTCTAATTCAGATATTCATGATTGTAGGAAAGCTTGTTACTTTCCAAACTTTTCTCTATAAACTTTGAAATTGAATGAACACCCTCCTTTGTCTAACATCCCAGAATTTTTAATAATCTCTTTTCAAAATTGCATATTGCCATCCACTACAACTATACATTATTTAGCTTTTTGTTTCCATGGGATGCTGTATTTAACATTTTAGCATGGAAAGTATCAAATACACAAGAGAATTTCCTTGTAACCATCACTCTATGCTAATAATTACCAGTATTTTAGTCTTGCTTCCTCTATACCCTTACTCATATCAATCAGTTGTGATCCTTTAAATAAGTGGAATTACTTTTCAATTTGGAAAATGTTTTTAATTAATTAATTAATTAATTGTTAAAGTGATGTACAGAGGGGTTCCAGTTTCATATGTAAGATAGTGAGTACATTTCTTATTAAACTTGTTACCTCTCTCATATTTCTCCCATCTTTTTCCTCCCAAACTCCCTCTCTTCTTCCCCCACCCCCAGTTGCATAGTTGGTTTACACATATTGTCTTGTAAGTATTGCTGCTGCATTGGTTCAACTTTTACCCTTTGTCTATCCACTTTGATGTTCCCCTTCCCTTCCCTAGTTCCAACAAGACTTAAAGCTTATAGTACCCTAGTACCAAAATCAGTTACAGTGACAACAGGGTTTTTTTAAAAACCACGGGGAAGAAAGACAAAGGCAAAATTTAGCATGGTATGTTGAAAATAATAATGATAAACCACTTATTTCTATAACTTGGAGTTCATTTCACTTAGCATCATCTTACTTTAAATAAGACAAAGTTTCACTTAACTACCACTCACCTTGAGATCACTCAGATGCAAGCATACAATCTGACCTTAGTACCGTCCCCTAGCCTTTTCACTCAAGGCTAGCACTCTACCATTTGCACCACAGCTCCACTCTGGCTTTTTGCTTGTTCACTGGAGATAAAAGTCTCACTTAGGGGCTGGGGATATAGCCTAGTGGCAAGAGTGCCTGCCTCGGATACACGAGGCCCTAGGTTCGATTCCCCAGCACCACATATACAGAAAATGGCCAGAAGTGGCGCTGTGGCTCAAGTGGCAGAGTGCTAGCCTTGAGCGGGAAGAAGCCAGGGACAGTGCTCAGGCCCTGAGTCCAAGGCCCAGGACTGGCCAAAAAAAAAAAAAAAAAAAAGTCTCACTGATTTTCCTGCACTGGCCGGCTTTGAACTGCAATCCTCAGATTTTAGTCTCCCAAGTAGCTTGGATTACAGATATGAGTCACCAGTGCTTGGCACAACACAACCTGCTTAGAATCAGTTTGTAGGGGAGTAGTGAAAATGTGAAGGAGCCAGAACCCAGCAAAATGCCATGCCTAGGCACAGTACAGCATGTACCACAGTTTTAATAATAGATCCTTGAGTTAAGATAATCTTCTATTGCTTATTCAGTAAGGTAGAAACAGGGTCATTTATACTTTTGACTTGTGCTTTCATGTGAGAAAGTGTACTTGAGAACTTTCATTTTTAGTAGTGTTAATTGCATTGTTATGAATCTTTTTTTAAAGTTTTTATTATAAAACTGATGTACAGATAGGTTACAGTTTCATACATTAGGCATTGGATACATTTCTTTTACTGTTTGTTACCTTGTCCCTCATACCCCTCTCCCCCCCTTTACTTTAGGAAAATGTCTCACCTGGATATTTCAGGAATCAATGACCCTGAGAACATCCAACATGGGCAGCGAATATGTATCCATCCTAAATTTGATCCTGAAGGTGGTAAAGACCCAGTGAAAGCAGATATTGGCTTGATTCTTCTTGATGATCCTCTTGAATCTGACTCGATATCACTGTCGCAGTCTCCAAACGTGTCCTTGAAGAGCTGTGCCAGATGCCAATATGACAATTGCCAGGTGTATCAATTTAAGAGTAAGTAAAAGGAACTAAGCTGCACCATTTTGTAAGTTTAGCTTCAGTAAATACTTTTACAAGACAATTAATATTCTGAAGCTGAGAGAAAAATCAGGAGGAAATATTGGAGATTTTGTCTATGACTCCTCAATTCATTGGAGATTAAACTGAAATATAATGGAGGAACAGGTTATCCCCAAGTATAAATAGTTCAACCAATAAAAACAGAGCAGATTAAAGAAGGTGTGAGGGGTTCAGAAAGGACAAACTAAAAAAATATGATGGGAAAGGTGAGGAAGAAAGAGGAGGTGAAAGGGAAAATGTATTGTGAACACTATGACATTTGCATTGAGAGAGTGATGACAAATCAAGCCAGATGGGTAGCCTGTATCTCAGTATCATCCATCATTCATTCCCTCAGGTGGCAAGGACTTTGTATCTGCTCGAGTGAAGAAAATACCGGTTCATCTTCTGGATCTAGCCGTGTGCCACCATGAACAATCTGACCTGAAAAAGAATGAAGGATTTTGTATTCAAGGCCAACTACTCCAAGACTGTTGGGTATTTATACCACTAGAGCAATAGGAAGAATGGGAGGGAAATGTAAAAATATAGAATTTTATAAATTTGAGAGTGAATTGTAGATAACAGGTCACAGGGAAGTTTGACTAAGGCAAGTAAATGAATCTGGGAAGTTTCATTCGGCATTTGAAAGACATAGATTTTTACCACAGGGAACACTTTTGAAGCCGGTGATTAAGTACAGAAAAAGGAGTTGGGTGCTATTTAGGAGGTGGAAATGGGGTAAATTGATGTTAAAGCCAAGCCCAGGAAAAAACTTAGTGTCTCCTTGTAGCCAATAATCTGAGCATGGTGGCATATGCCTATCATTTCAGCTACACAGGAAGCATAAATAGAATCACAATCTAGGCTAGTCTGCAAAATGTGAGCCCCTCTTTGAAAAACAAAGCAAAAAGGGCTAAAGGCATGGGTCAAGAGATAAATGCATGCCTAGTAAACATGAAGACCTGAATTCAAAATCCCAGTAGTGCATAAGAGACACGAAAATATACCAGATGTTTTAAATGTTATTATAGCCTCTTTGTAATCATTATAATAAACAGAGGATGGTTCAAACTTAGGTGTGGGGAAGCTTAACAGATTCTGTTCACCCATAACACACTGAGAAGATGCAGAATATAAAGCCTTGTGCTGGCTTATAATGTAATATACTATTATGATGGAGGGCATGTGAAACTTAGTAAGTTATCCTGGATAACTTGACAGCATGTACACATATAATATTGAAAGATTTCAAGATAAACCTTAACTTGAACTGGGGAGATCGTTAAGTGCATTAGTGAAGGATGTGATGTGCCTGAGAGCTGAGGACTTAAGTAAACTTGCACAGAACTGTATTTTATAGAGAGGTAAGCAGTTAATACAACATTAAGGAGGTAATAGCTAAGAATCCTGAACAATCAATTGCAAGAGATAAAGTGTCAATAGACATATTGAGTATTGAACCCTGTGCTGATCTGTAGAAACATACTGTTGAAGTACTTTGTGTGTGTGTGTGCTGGTCCTGGGGCTTGAACTCAGGGCCTAAGTGCTGTCCCTGAAGTTATTTTGCTCAAGGTTAGCACTCTACCACTTGAGCCACAGTTTTATTTCTGGCTTTTTGGTGACTAATTGGCTATAAGTCTCCCAGATTTTCCTGCTCAGGCTGGCTTTGAACCCTGATACTCAGACCTTAGTCTCTTGAGAAGCTAGGATTATAGGCATAAGCCACCAGTGCCTGGCCAATATTCATTTTAACATTAAGTTTGAGGCTGGGCACTAGTGGCTCACAATTGTAATCCTAGGTACTTACGAGGCTAAAATCTGAGGATCAGGGCTCAAAGCCAGATTGGGAAGGAAAGTCTGGGAGACTCTTTTCTCCAATTAAGCAACAAAAAAGCTGGAACTGGAGTGCTAGAGTGGAACTGGAGTGCTAGAGTGGAACTGGAGTGATAGAGTGCTAGCCTTCAGCAAAAAAGCTTAAGGACAGCACCCAGGTTCTGAGTTTGAGATAAGTCTTCGGCATCTGTATTCAGTTGCTTGTGGAATTCTGAAGGCTTATAATTAGCCGTAACACTTGCTTTATTCTCCTGTCTTTTCTGTGTTTCAAGTACATGTGTCCTTGCTTTAAACTATTAACTATTAGGAGCTCCATGTGCCTTACATGGCTCAAGAATTGGATGCATAGCTGACTACATAAGTGATATATATACGTGCATACATATATAGATGTACATACATGCACATATATGTATATTTCTTTTTTCTTGGTTTCTTTACTCAGGTACAGCAAGCTAGTCCCATCTTGTGTTTTCTAAAGAACCGCTTGGAACTGGTAGGCCTGGTACATAGGGCCTCAAATATATGTCACTACCCTGCCATCATCATCAGGACAGCTCCCTACTTTACCTGGATGAAGCGATTTATCAAGGCATCCAAGAAGCAACTGAATCCTGCTTCATCAAGTTTCCGTTGTAGGGTAGAGAATGATCATATGCCCCCAATCCTGCATGGCCAAGATTATACCCCAACCATGGCTTCACATAAGAATTCCATAGATTCTTTGGACATTTCTGCACCAACAAAGCCATTAAAAGATTCCTCTGGAATGTTCACTTTGAAAGAGGAAGAAACTTCCACTGAAAGTCATAAACATACTTTTGGAAGAAGCCAGGTTTCAAAAGTTGGCAAATTTCTAGTTGAGCCAATGCAGACTTCCCCTATTGCCAGATTTTCAGAAAGTGACAGAAATAATTCAGTCCAATATCATCGAGCCACCCCTTCACATAATGAGGGTTTTTCAAGGGATTCTATAGTAGCTCCCACAGCTAAATCTTCTTTAACTCAGCTTATTTCTGATACATCTTCAGCATATGATTCTAGTAGGCCTGATACAGGAAAATCTTTGAGTTCTCCTGAGGAAACTTGGAACCGAGTCATGGCTGAAATAATCAAACAGTGGAGTCCACCCCTAGATGAAGAGGCTGAATCCACAAATACCCGTGGCACTAGCACAACTGCACCTTGGGTTCAATCTAGTGACAGCACAGGTAAATATGACAGCACAAGTAAATACGGTGCAGAAACTACTGCAAATATGGATGGGTACATGGATTCCTTGATGCCTTATACAGCTAAACCTTGGAGTGAAACTAAGGCACCACCACCAAGAGTCCCTTCAGAGGCCCCCTGGGAGTCTTTAACATCAGATGAAACCATGAAGAAACCGAAGACCTGGCATACTATTTTTAAAGGTGAAACTGCAGATTCACAAGTTGTTAGTAGCACATGGATTCCTCCAACTGGAACAGTCGAACCATGGAGATCCTCTTCTCAATATCATCATACTGTGAAGGCCCACACTCATACTCCAACTGATTCAGTAAGATTCCGGTCTCGTCCTATAACGGAGAAGGAGAGACTCCACATGCTACCAATAGCCAATGTGTATGCATCTAAATCTCCTAAAGAAGTTACATATGGGCCTATCGATGATAATTTTGACGACAAGCATACTCGTTATCATGTTCAATCTACTATAACCCCATCACAAGGCCGGTCCTCCATTGGACCCAGGATTCATCCTATAACGGACTTTGAAGTGGATTTGGTCCAATAATGTAATGGAAACGAATAAAAAAAACCTCTTGTTTGTACTTACATCGAGTCCCTTATTGAGATAATCATCTTTACTCTCACCACATTTAAAATATTGTTTTAATGTATAACCTTGCAAAAATTAAAATAGCCAGCTGAAATCAGTTGGTTTTGTGAATTAGCCATTGTTCTCTGTTGTGATTTTTCATCTATTAAGGGAATTAATGGTTATTTTTTTCAACAAAAAATGTTACATGTAGATCAACTTCCTCTTTCAAAGACTTATGTTTATAAATGTCATTCTGAGATAATTGTTGAGTCACATACCTTTTAAAGAATTATATAGAGATGTTCCAAGTCTATTGACATACTTCCCTAACTTAAGAAATCTTGGAATAGAAGTGGAGGGACAAAGGATGAACAAGTGCAGCAGTCTCACTCAGTAAACACTATGTTGAAAATGAACTATACAACTTTGGGGTGGGAATGGGAGGGGAAACTAGGAGAGAGCAAAGGAAGGAGAGACATTGCTTGAAAAGAAATGTACTCATTACCTGACTTACAAAATGGTAACACTTCTGTCCACCACCTTAAGAATAACAGCAAAATTAAAAAGTCTTGGAACATGATTTTTTAAGTATAACATTCCAATTAGGATATTAATATAGATACAAGTCATCCATCTTATTTACATTTCCCATGTTTTATTAGTATGTGTGTGTGTGCGCATGTGTGTGCACGCTTTTCTGGTGTAATTTATCATGCATGTTGAGGCATGTATATACCTCCACCATAAGGATACAGAAAAGTTCTATAATCACAACCCCCTCACACACTTTAGCATTTTCCAGTCATTTCCTTCCTTCCCACCCAAACCTTGTCTCTGTACCCCTAGCATCTATTAATCTGTTCTCCATCTGAGTCATTTAGTCACCTTGAGGATGTTATAAATGGAGTCCTGTGGTATTTGACCTTTTGGAGTCTTTGACTATTTTTACCCAGAAGAATTCCTTCAAGATTCATCTAAGTTACTGCATGTATGTCAACCTTTTTAACTGTTCAGCTATCTTCCAAAGGGTGAATGGATCATTTCTTCAGCCATTCATACATTGAAGAATATCTGGATTGTTTCTAATTTTAATTTTATGTTTTGTTTTTAATTTTATTTTATTATAAAATAATATTTTTTTATGGAAAATAGAATGTGGGTGGTGATCCTCAGATTTCAGCCTCCTGAGTAGCTAGGATTGTAGGCTTGGGCCACCAGTGCCTGGACATATTAAAATTTTTATTGATCTAATTGCAGATTTATATGCAATTGGCAGAGATCTGAGGATTGGGGTTCAAATCCAGCCAGGCCCAGAAAGTCCATAAGATTCTTATCTGCAATTAGCCACCAAAAAGCTGGAAAGCTGTCTCAAGTGACAGAACCTTGAGCAAAAAAAGCTCATGGACAGCTCCCAGGCCGAAAGTTCAAGCCTCAGGATAGAGAGATTTCATGAATACTTTTTTCAGTGTTCAGTAATAATATTTTTGCAAAACTATAGTATTCTACCATAACCCAGATATGGATGTGGACAAAAATCACCTTAAATCTCCTGATTTTTCAATGGCCTTTCTCTATGCTAACGACCCGAAGACCGAGGCTGAAATCAGGAAAGCAACTCCTTTTGCAATAGCCCCCCAAAACATAAAATACCTAGGAATAACCTTAACCAAAGAAGTGAAAGACCTCTTTGATGAGAACTTTAAAAGTTTGAAAAACGAAAGTAAGTCAGAACTAAGGAAATGGAAAAGCCTCCTATGCTCCTGGATTGGGAGGATTAATATAATCAATATGGCAATATTGCCAAAGGCTATCTACAAATTCAATGCAATACCCATTAATATCGCAACACCATTTTTTAATGAAATAGAGGAAGCAATCCAGAAATTCATATGGTACAATAAAAAACCTAGAATAGCAAAAACAATCCTAAGTAGAAAGAACAGTGCTGGAGGAATTACAATACCCAACTTCAAGCTGTATTATAAAGCTATAGTAATAAAAACAGCTTGGTATTGGCACCGGAACAGGCCTGAAGACCAATGGAACAGAATTGAAGACCCAGAAATGAACCCACAGAAATACGCCTACTTAATCTTTGATAAAGGAGCTAAAACAATAGTTTGGAAGAAAGATAGCCTCTTTAACAAATGGTGTTGGCAAAACTGGCTCAACACATGCAACAAACTAAAACTAGATCCTTATATATCACCCTGCACCAAAATCAATTCCAAATGGATTAAAGACCTCGAAATCAAAACAGACACCCTGAAAACACTAAGGGAAGGAGTAGGAGAAACACTTGGGCTCCTTGGCGCAGGATGGAACTTCCTTAAGAAAGACCCAGAAAGGCTACAAATCAAAGAAAGGTTGGACAAATGGGACTGCATCAAACTGCAGAGCTTCTGCAGGGCAAAGGACATAGCTCACAAGATAAACAGAAAGCCCACAGACTGGGAGAAGATCTTTACTGGACATTCAACAGACAAAGGCCTCATATCTAAAATATATGCAGAACTAAAAAAATTACCTTCATCCAAAACAAAACCATAAAGAACCAATAGCCCCCTCATCAAGTGGGCTAAAGACTTAAAAAGAGACTTCTCTGATGAGGAAATGAGAATGGCCAAGAGACATATGAAAAAATGCTCTACATCACTGGCCATAAAAGAAATGCAAATCAAAACAACATTGAGATTCCATCTCACCCCAGTAAGAATATCATATATCAAGAAAACTAACAATAACAATTGTTGGAGGGGGTGTGGCCAAAAGGGAACTCTACTGCATTGTTGGTGGGAATGTAAACTGATTCAGCCACTCTGGCAAGCAGTATGGAGATTCCTCAGAAGGCTAAATATAGAACTCCCCTATGACCCAGCAACCCCACTTTTGGGTATCTATCCAAAAGACCACAAACAAAATCACAGTAATGCCACCAGCAGAACCATGTTCATCGCAGCACAATTTGTCATAGCAAGAATCTGGAACCAACCCAGATGCCCCTCAGTAGACGAATGGATGAGGAAAATGTGGTACATATACACAATGGAATTTTATGCCTCTATCAGAAAGAATGAAACATTGTCCCATTTGTAAGGAAATGGAAGGACTTGGAAAAAATTATACTAAGTGAAGTGAGCCAGACCCAAAGAAACATGGACTCTATAGTCTCCCTTATTGGGAATAATTAGTACAGGTTTAGGCAAGTCATAGCAGAGCATCACAAGGCCCAATAGCTATACCCTTATGAACACATAAGATGACGCTAAGTGAAATGAACTCCATGTTATGGAAACAATTGTTATATCACAGTTGTAACTACTTTCAACGTCCCATGTGTATATGTAGCTTCTATTATTGATGATGTTCTTGTATCACCTTCCTGTGGTTGTACCTACACTATCTCTGTAATCTTATCTGAGTATATTGGAAATTGTGTGTACTGGTATTGGAAGTAGGAAATTGAAAGGGAATACCAAAATTGAGAGAAACAGGGTAAAAAAAGATAAACAACTACAAAAGCAATACTTGCAAAACTGTTTGGTGTAAGTGAACTGAACACCTCCGGGGGGGCGGGGAAGGGGAAGGGGGAGGAGGGGGGGTATGAGTGACAAGGCAACAAACAGTACAAGAAATATATCCAATGCCTAATGTATGAAACTGTAACCTCTCTGTACATCACTTTGATAATAAAAATTTGAAAAAAAATCTCCTGATTTTTTGTTTTATTTGTGTTTATTTTTGTGCACATGTCTCAAATTCTATAAAACTAAACCACTTGTTTCATTTATTTCAGTGTTTTATTTATTGAAGACTCTGAGCAGTCCCATGACCATATCTACCTGCTTCTCATCAACTTACCCTTCACCTCTGGGACCTCTAATCTGTCTTATAGTTCTATGATTTAATCACTTAAATGTGTGAATGAGATTTTTCATTATGTAAATTTGGGGTATTGATTTTAGTTTTTTTCCACGAAGCATAATTTTCTAATGGTTCAATCAAAATATGTTCAAGAGGTGTTTTCAGTTAATTATTTATTGTCAAAGTGATGTACAGAGGGGTTAGTTTTATATGTAAGGCAGTGAGTACAATTTTATTCAACTTGTTACCTCCTCCCTCATTTTTCTCCCACTTTCCCCCCTCCCCAATGACCTCCCTCCCCAGAGTTGTACAGTTGGTTTACAGAATATTGTCTTCTAAGTATTGCTGTTGCATTGGTTCACATTTTATCTTTTGTCTCTCCACTTTGATATTTCCCTCCCTTCCCCTAGTTCCGATTAATGTACAAACAATACTCCCAAAATCAGTTATAGTGACATCAGGGGTAAAACTATGGTGAAGAAAGATGAAAGAAAAAGGCATAATTTCACATGGTATGTTGAAAATAACAATGATAAACCACTTATTTCCATAACTTGGAGTTCATTTCACTTAGTATCATCTTTTTATATATATATATATTTTTATTATCAAACCGAATTACAGAGAGGTTACAGTTTCATACATTAGACATTGGATACATTTCTTGTACTGTTTGTTATTTCATCCCTCATTCCCCCCTACCCCCTCCCCCTTCCCTTCACCCCCCCATGAGTTGTTCAGTTGTTCAGTTCATTTTCACCAAACAGTTTGTAAGTATTGCTTTTGTAGTTGTTTGTCTCTTTTTTACCCTGTGTCTCTCAATTTTGGTATTCCCTTCCAATTTCTTAGTTCTAATACCAGTATACCCGGTTTCCAATATACTCAGATAAGATACAGAGATAGTGTAGGTACAACCACAGGAAGGGGATACAAAAGGATCATCAATAATAGAAGCTACAGTTACACATAGCACGTTGTCAGTAGTTACAACAGTGATATAACAACCGTTTCCATAACATGGAGTTCATTTCACTCAGCATCATCTCATGTGTTCATAAGGGTATAGCTATTGGGCTCCTATGATCTCTGCTGTGACTTGCCTAAACCTGTACTAATTATTCCCTATAAGGGAGACCATATAGTCCATGTTTCTTTGGGTCTGGCTCACTTCACTTAGTATAACTTTTTCCAAGTCCTTCCATTTCCTTACAAATGGGACAATGTTTCATTCTTTCTGATAGAGGCATAAAATTCCATTGTGTATATGTACCACATTTTCCTGATCCACTCATCTACTGAGGGGCATCTCGGTTGGTTCCAGATTCTAGCTATGACAAATTGACTTAGCATCATCTTATGTGTTCATATGTACATAGCTATTGAGCTATTGTAGTCTTCTGCTAGGACTATACTAGACATGTACTAATTATTACAAATGAGGGAGACCATAGAGTTTATGTTTTTTTTGGGGTCTGTCTCACTTAATGTAGTATGACTTTTTCCAAGTCCTCCCACTTCCTTATGAATGAGGCAATAACATTCTGATAGAAACATAGAATTCCATTGTATATATGTACTACATTTTCTTGATCCATCCATCTAGTGAGGGGCATCTGGATTGGTTCCATATTTTAGCCATAGTAAATTGTGCTGTGATGAACATAGTTGTGATGGTAGCTTTAGTGTGGTCTTGCTTGTAATCCATTGGGTAAATGCCCCCAAAGAAGGATTGCTGGGTCATAGGGGAGCTCTATGTTTAGCTTTTTGAGGAACTCCCACACTGCTTTCCAGAGTGCCAGTCCTGGAACTTGGACTCTGGGCCTGAGCAATGTCCCTGGCTTCTTTTTGCTCAAGGCTGGCACTTTACCTCTTGAGCCACAGTGCCACTTCCAGCTTTTTCTGTTTATATGATGCTGAGAAATTGAACTCAGGGCTTCATGCATGCGAGTCAAGCACTCTTCCAGTAAACCACATTCCTAGCCCCCAAGAGGTGTTTTTTTTTATTTGCAGTATAATAATACATGTACTATAGTGTGTTTAAGCTTTCAATTGTTGAAGAAATAACTGTTGTGTCCAGTTTGGAACTTACACTTGTAAAGCAGTAAAAAAGTCACTCACAGTATTTTGTGTAAACATAAGTATTAATTTTCTAGGAATATGCAAGACTACAGATTCTGGGTCACATAATAATTTTAGTTTTATAAGAAGCTGCCCAACTAGTAAGAAAACAAAGAAAAAATATACTGAAAGAAATGGCAAGGACATCAAATTGGTCAAGTAGAAAATATCTAAAAAGGCAGTAATATCAAAATGAGGAATTAAAACAAAACTCCAAATTGCAACTGTAAGTTCCCACTTATAAGTAATACATGAAATGAAAAATCAGCTAAATCTCCCACTAAAAATTAGAGTAAGAGCCAGGTGTCGTTGGCTCACACCTGTAATCCTAGCTACTTAGAAGTCTGAGATCTGAAGCTCATGGTTCAAAACCAGCCCAAGTAGGAAAGTCCCTGAGACTATCTCCAAAAAGCTGGAAATGACACTGTGGCTCAAGTGGTGGAACACTAGTCTTGAGCAAAATAAGCTTAGGGAAAGTGCCCATGCCCAGGTTTTAAGCAAAAAAAAAAAAAAGCAATTAGAGTATTGCTAGATGTGGTAGCTCATGTCTATAATCCTAGCTACTCAGGAGGCTAAGATCTGAGAATTACAGTTTGAAGCCAGCCCAGGCAGTAAAGTCCATGAAAATTTTTATTTCCAATTAACCACCAAAAATCCAGAAATGGAGCTATGACTCAAGTTGTAGAGCACTAGCCTTGAGCAAAAAAGAAAAAAAAATCTCAGAAATAATGCCCAGGCCCTGACTTCAAACCCCACAACCAGCACACAATCAAAATATTAGAAAAGTTATTAAAAGGAAAAACAGTGGAAGTGGTGCTGTTGCTCGAAGTGGTAGAGCACTAGTTTTGAGCTGAAGAGCTCTGAGGCAGTGCCTAGGCCCAGAGCTCACTCAAGTCCCATGACCAACCAAAAAAGAAAATCCAGAATCAAAAGGAAAAACAAGAATACCAATTGATGAAATACAAATAAGTGAAAGGTGACACATCATATAACAATCTCAATAGAACATGAATGCCTACAATAGCATCCCATTAAGATTTTAATAGAAAATTCTATTACTGGAGATACAGAGATAAGATGATTATTTCATCAGGAAGATATATATATATATATATTTATGATGCAAAATGAAGCCTTTTTTTCTTCTGCAGAAATGGCATGTTAGATTACAAGCACAATGTTTTCATATTAGGGTTAGAACTCAAGGTTTTGTGCTTGTAAGCCAGGTACTCTACCCCTTGAGCCACACTCCCAGATTCTTTTGCCTTTGTTATTTTTACCAGCCTCTTTTGCCTTTTTTATTTTTCAAGTAGGGTCTTGTATTTATGCATGGGCTGACCTAGAACCCGAATCTTCCCAATCTCAACCTTCCATGTAATTGAGATGACAGATATGTATCACTGTACCCAGTTATTAGTTGATATATGGAGTCTCATGATTTTTTTTGTCTGGGTTAGTTTCAATCTGAGACCCTCCTGATCTCCTCTTCCCACGTTGCTAAATCTTTCATCTTCTTTTGTGTGTGTGCTGGTCCTTGGGCTTGAACTCATTGCCTGGACACTGTCCCTGAGCGTTTTGCTCAAAGCTAGCAGTCTACCACTTGAGCCACAGCTTCACTTCTGGCATTTTGGATTCTTAATTGGAGATAAGAATCTCAGAGACTTTCCTGCCTGGGCTGGCTTTGAACTGTGATCCTCAGATCTCAGTCTCCTGAGTAGCTAGGATTGTAGGCACAAGCCCCCAGCCACCAGCAAATCTTTCCTCTTTGTATGTTATTTCTTTCAGGAATGTTGTCACTTCAACTAAAAGCTGACTAGCACAGCTCCTGTCACATAGGCAATTTATTTGTACTACTTTAACAACAACTACTAATTTTTTCATTAAAAATGTAAATTGTGGAAAAAGGCATAATATAACATTAATCCATGACTAGTGATTAAATTAAATAACTAGTGATTGCATAACATATTTCTATATTTTTTCATCTTGAAAAATTGAGACTCAATGTAGTAGGAGGAAGAAAGAACATTGCTTAGTATTTCTGCACAGATACCCATTTCCCAGTCTTTGTAGACATAGGTGAGCAGATAGCTGTCAAAATGTATTTAGAAACCCAGGACTACCAAAGCCCACATGATATTTGACAACTGGTAGCAAGTGGCTTCTTCTCTGGACCAGTATGCAAGTCTTATATTTAGATCCTCTGCTCAGCTTCAGCCTGGAGCCTCTCTCAGTGGGAAAGAAATCTCCAAGTAGATGAGGGATTTGAGAGCTACATGAATGGAGAAGCAAGTGGATTTCCTCTGAGTAAGATCACTGACTTAGTTCTCACTGGGAAATAAAGGTGGATCTGGTCCACGCTGAAAGTTAAAGTTAACATTTTTTCCCTCTATTGCAAAATAAATTTACTCTAAAAGGTACATTGTTTTTCCCCAAATCCAATTAAATACCCGCACATCAAGACATATATAAGCATATGACCCAACAAACACATATGCAAACACATGCATATTAATGTATGAGAACCCAAGGACTTATGTGTAAGACTAAAGGACATTAAAATGGGAATATTTTGGATTTTGAACATAATTCCAAAATTAAGAACTCAGCTTAAAAAAAAAACCTGACAGACTACACATTAATATCTCCCATTTCCCCATCCATTCTCTGGTCTTGAACATTTTACTTTCTGTTTCTAAGAATTTGAATACTTTGGAGACAATACTCTATAGAAATGAAATCATGTTGTAATTATCTTCTTGAGACTGCATCACTTCACTTAACATTTCCAAGTTTCATTCATGTTGTGACATACAAAAGGATCTACTTATCTGTGAAGGCTAAATAATACTTTATTGTCTTTATATGCTACATTTTGTTTCTCTAGTTATCCATCATTAGAAATTTGTGGTCCTTTCAACATCTTGTCTATTAGGAATAATGCTATGATGAACATGGATGCATGTATGTCTATTCAAGGTCCTGTTTTCAGTTCTTTTGGATATGCATCCAGTAGTGAAATGGCTCACTCTAGGGTAATCTTGTGATTCCTTTTTTTAAAATTTTTTGGCCAGTCCTGGGCCTTGGACTCCGGGCCTGAGCACTCTCCCTGGCTTCTTCCCGCTCAAGGCTAGCACTCCGCCACTTGAGCCACAGCCCCGCTTCTGGCCGTTTTCTGTATATGTGGTGCTGGGGAATCGAACCTAGGGCCTCGTGTATCCGAGGCAGGCCCTCTTGCCACTAGGCTATATCCCCAGCCCTTGTGATTCCTTTTTAAGAGGAAGATTTATAATCTTTTCTATGGCACTGAACTATTTTGCATTGTACAAGGCTCCCAACTTCTCAACATTAGTGATTAACACTTGATATCTTGATAATAGTCACCCTGTTAGATATGAAATGGTATCTATTGTGATTTTAATTTCTGTTTACCTGGCAATTAGTGATGTTGAACATTTGTTGTTTATCTCTTGGTTGTTTGTATGTCTTTTCTAAAATTATACTTTTATTATATTTAAGTAGTAGTACAGAAGGGCTACCATTCAACCAATCAGTTTATAAGTACAATGCATCTTCATAGATGTCATTATTTTCATCATTGTTTCTCATCCCTCCCCACCCAATGCCTCTCTTTATTTTTCCTAGTTTTTTAGGCTATGCATTGAATACTATGACTGTCTTCTCCCTCTCTTCCTCTCTTCATTCATCTACACCTCGTGTATCTTTTTAAAAATCCTGGTGCTGGGGCTTGAACTCAGGGCCTGGGCTCTGTCCTGAGCCTCTTTTTGCTCAAGGCTAGTGCTCTACCAATTGAGCCACAGTGCCAACCTCCAGCTTTTTTTGAGTAGTTTATAGGAGATAAGAGTTTCACGACTTTCCTGCTTGTCCTGGCTTTGAACTGTAATCCTCAAATCTCAACCTCCCAAGTAGCTAGGATTACAGGCTTGAGCCATCAGTGCCTAGCTTTGTATGTCTTCTTTTAAGAAATGTCTATTCATGTCTTTTGTCTGATTTTTTTACTCAGGTTATTTATTTCTTATGGAGATGTAAGAGTTCCTCATTGTTTTGGAAACTAGTCCCTTCTAAACTTTATAACTTGAAAATAAATTCTCTCATTTTGTCTAATTCACTGTGCTGATGGATTAAGATATTGTGAAGCACCCTTTTAGTTTGAGATTCACACTTGAAAATTTTGCTTTTGAAGTCATTTCCATTAAATCATTGCCAATACCAACTCATACAGCTTTCCCTTGAACTTTTAGGAAGAAAATGAGAAGGATCTAATGTTTAGGTCCGTATTTCATTTTAGTTGATTTGGTTGAAGGTAGGAGTACAATTTCATTCTTTTGTATATGGATGTCCAGTTTTCTCAATACCTTTGTTAAAGAGACTATCATTTTCTCCATGTATATTCTCAATATCCTTTCAGAGGATGAGTTGGTCACATATGTGAAGGATTGACCTCCACCCTATTATCCTAGGTGCATACAGGCACCAGGCAAACCCCCAGGTATAGGCTGACATGCTTTTATATTGGCAGGGCAATTCACCTAGGCCCAGTTGTAAACAGTCCCTGTGGGCCCAATAGGAAAGCCCTCAACTTCCTAGAGCTAGTGGCTTTTTCATTAACCTATGCCTCCTTGCTCAGACCTCATATAAAGCTGGTCCCAAATTCACCCCCTCGTACAACCTTCAAACCCACAGGAAGGTCCGTGCCCCTTATTGGAAATAAATAGTCCTCGCCTGTTGATGATGGAGTCTGGTCTATTTCTTTTCCGTTCTCCTCCATTTTCCTACCAATATGTGTGGGTTAATTTCTGGGCTCCCTGTTCTGTTCAGTTATCTAGATAATTTTGTTGTTATGCCACTACAATTGTTCTTTAATTACTATACCTTTGTTTTGAAAGGAGGAAGCATGATGATGCATCCAGCATTGTTCTTTTTCCAGATCACTTTGACTCTTCTGTGTCTTGGTTGTTCCATGTGAATTTGGGAATATTTTCTGTGATCCTATAAGATTCTGCTGAAATTTTTATAAGAGCAGAACTGAATGTGTATGTCTCTTCAGATACTATGGTTGTTTTAGCAATATTAAGTATCCCACTCTATATGAACATATGATATCTTTCTATTCATCTGTGCTTTCTTTAAATGGTTTTACCAGTCTATTGTAGTTTCCAATATACAAACAAGTCTTTCATGCTTGATGAAATTTGTTCTGAAGTATTTTAATATTTTTATGTTATTATAAACAGATTATTTTCTTTATGAGCAGTTCTGTTTCAGTATAGAGAAATACAAGAATTTTGTGATGACTTTGTATCCTACAACTATACTGACTTGTGTATTAAAAGCTTGCTATCTTTTTCTTTCTTTTCTATTCTTGCTTTGGTTGCTTGTGCTTTTGAGGTCATTCCTATTGAATCAGTGCCAAGACCAATATCATAAAGCTTTCTCTTTAACTTTTCTTCTAAGAAAAAAGATAGAAGGGTCTTATGTTTAGATCCTTATTAGTAACAAATATCAATTGTACAAATCAATGGCATTCACTGGGATACTTGAACACCTGCCTGCTGCTTCCAGGTACTATCTTTTTATTATAGCTTCCACATATGAGAGAGAACATGTGATACTTGTTTTTGTGTATTTGGCTTATTTCACATAGCAAATTATCTTTCGGTTCTATCCATTGTGCTTGAAATGATAGCACTTAATTCTTTTTATGGCTAAATATATATACATATTATATTTTATCTGTCAGTTGATAGGTTATAGACACCTGCCATAGGCATATTATCATACATACCTTAGTTATTGTGGATGGCACAATAAACACAGAATGCAATTTTCTCTTTTTGCATGCTAGCATCATTTCCTTTGCACATACATCCAGTAGTTACATAGCTGGATCATAGGGTAGCTCTATTTTTAAGTTAGGAGGAACCCCTATAGTGTTTTCCACAGTGGTTATACTGATTTATATTCCCACCAAGAGAAGGTAAGACTCCTTTTTTTTCTCTACATCCTCACCAGCATTTATTTATTTATTTATTTGTTTGTTTATTTATTTATATGTAATAAAACCCAGGCTTACTAGAGAGAGTTATTATATAATTGCAGTTTTGATTTGCATTTCCCTGATGATTAATGATGTTAAACATTTGCTCATTTATAACTGGCCATTTGAAAAGTATATATCCAAATCATTTGCCCATTTTTAAATTTTCTGTTTTTATTAACATCAATTAGTTATACATGTAGTGTGGAAACGGAAGTCCCAGCCATCCCGGTGCCTGGCTAGGTGCTGGGGGCTGGTGTTTTCACCGACATCCTGGAGCCTAGCCAAGAGGTGGGGGCCTGTCCTCCCAGCGCCAACGCCTAGAGGTAAGAGGAACCTCAATGGGTAGATCCAGGAGGGCCCTGCTTTGGGCATACCTTGTGTTGTTTAGCCCCAGGGGAGCTGTGCTCCTTATGCTGTGTTCATGTATAGCTTTGCTGAGGCTGGATCTCTACCTAACATGTGACCTTTGCCTTTAAAAGCTAGGTGCAAGCTTTGTTCAGGGTCGCAGGTTTTTAATTGGCCTGCCTGCAGACCGCTAGCCTCCCAATAACACTCCAAGATTCAGACTTTCAAGATGTGGCTTCTCTATTTTCTCATGACTGGTTTTATGTCTGATTTAAGGTATATTTTACTGCACAACATACAAGGGGATTTTCTTTGATATGTCCCTATATGCATACAGTGAACCTTGATCAGACTCATGTTCTCCTTCATTCTCCCTCATTCCCCTCCTCCATTTCCCAACCAGTCTCAGCAAGGTTTGCTATTCCATTTTCACATGTGCACAAAAAGTACTTTCACTCTTCTTCAGCCTCTCTATACATTCTCTTCTCTCACAGTGTTGTAAGGTGAGAAAACAGAGAAGCCACATTTTGACAGGGTACTCAGAAATCAGTGATTCAAGTCATTTAAGGAGTTGATTTAGACAGAATCAGAGCATTCTCAATATGCAAAGCCTTCCTAAGACTATGACATCTGCATTTCGCTGAAGCAGAGCCCTCCTAGCTCACCTTGAACTAGGCATCTTGCGTTCAATGACTGGTATCTCTCATTTCTAGGCTTTTCAGCCCTCCACCCAGCAAGAGGCACTAGATGGCTGCAAGAAGTTACTTAGACTCAGCATCCTTACTTTACTACTACTCCTACTGCTACTACTACTACTATTGATAATAATAATAAAAAGGGCTTGGACATTGCTTAAATGGTTAATAATAATAATAAGGGTTGGGACATGGTTTAAATGGTAGGGCATTTATTAATCAAGTACAAGGTTCTGAGTTTAAACCCCGAGTACCACCAAAGTATAACATATGTTTTATATATATATACACATACATATATACATATTTGTTGTATGTATATATACAACATACACATATCTAAATTTTTCTGTACCTTTGCAAAATTTGGGATTGTTAAGTTTTTTCTATTTCTTGTGCTTTAGGATTGAACAAAGGGCCTTACCCATGCTAGTCAAGCATTTCACCAATTCAGCCAGTGCCCCAGTCCCTTTTGCATTTTTTTTTGCCAGTACCCAGGCTTGAATTCAGGGCCTGGGCATTGTCCCTGAGCTTCTTTTGCTCAAGGTTAGTGCTCTACCACTTGAACCATAGCGCCACTTCTGGCTTTTTCTGTGTATGTGATACTGAGGAATCGAACCCAGGGCTTCATTCATGCAAGGCAAGCACTCTACCACTAAGCCACATTCTCAATCCCTGCATTTTATTTTTGAGCAAGGAGTCACTAGCTGCCTTGAACTCACAATCCTCTTGCCTCTGCATCATGAGTAGGGATAATAGAGTATGTGCTACCACAAAAGGCTTGGAATTTACTATTAATTTAGCCATGCCCTTTCCTTTTATAGAGTATTTATTTGTTTTGTATAACTATACATATTTTTGCTTTGTTTTCATATTCATTTATTTTTTATTATCTTTAAGCAGTTGTTCAAATGGCTTTCAATTTAACAGGCCAGGTTTTTTTCCTCATCCAATTTAGCAGATTTTAATTGCTTTGTAAAATATTTCACAACAATATCAAGTTAATTCATGTTTCATTGCTATTTGTTTTGTTTCAGGTACAACAGTTACACAAGTGCTTTGAAAGAAAATGGGAAGTATTGCTTTGTGCAGCTGAAAAGCAGTCTCTCAGTCAATGCAACTTCTCTTCCCTCTTTTTTCTTCCAATCTTCTTACTTTCTCATATTTCTAAGAGCTTTCCCTTAACTTTCGTGTAGAATACTCATTATTTGGTTTCCTCTTTCTTGCCGCTGGTTCATCCAGGCTCTGGCAACAGGTCAGTTTATGAGTAAAATACATGTTGATCTCAATGTCACCCCTAGCTGGCATTTTCATCATACTGTTTTATGTCTTTGTTGTTTCATTATGGTAAAATATGCATAAAAACTAGTCATTTCAGGACTGGGAATGTAGCTCATTGGGAGATGGGCTTATGCACAAGGCTCTGGGTTCAGTCCTCAGTTCAGGCGTAAAAAAGCAGAGAAAAAAAATGAAGATCCTTTCTCCTTATCCCTTATAGTATGTTTAGTCTAGCTACACAAAATATTTAAGTAGCAATGAATTTTACTTTAAAATTATACTGTTGGACAGTATTTAAGGATATTAGGGTGTGCTAATAAGAAAATGTTTACAAACTATTCTATACCTGTTTTTATTTTTTAAAACTTTCAGCCTAAAAACAAACATATGGGACTGAGGATATGGCCTAGTGGCAAGAGTGCTTGCCTTGTATGCATAAAGCCCTGGGTTTGATTCCTCAGCACCACATATATAGAAAATGGCCAGAAGTGGCACTGTGGCTCAAGTTTAGCCTTGTGCAAAAAGAAGCCAGGGACAGTGTTCAGGCCCTGAGCCCCAGGACTGGCAAAACAAACAAACAAACAAATGAAAACAAACATATGTTCAAACAAATTAGAAAGAAGAGGATCCCAATGTCCACAAATGAGCATGGATACTTCAGGGAATGTTGCAACAACAAAATCAGGAAAGAGAAACTTTGAATAATAAGATTCATAGCAATGGAACTACTAGATTGCTAATAGCATGCAGTACACGAAAATAAATTGAGTTGAGGAATGCATCTATAAACTGGCATAATCTAGAAATAAATGTTTTATATAACAGTTCATCTTTGTGATAGTAGAACAATAAAAACTATTCTTTAAGTCTGAAAAACAAGAATAGACTTTTAAAAGTACAAAACTTAATCATAAACGATCAGTAGCTCAGCACTGGTGGCTCAGGCATGTATTCCTAATTACACAGGACAGTAAGATTTGGTGATTGCAGTTTAAAGCCAGCCTGGGTAAGAAAGTCCATGAGACTCTTACCTCCAATTGACCACCACAAAGCTGGAAATGGAGGTATGGCTCAAGTTGTAGAGTACTAGCCTTGAGTGCAAATTTAAAGGATGGTGCTCAGGCCGAGAGTTTAAGCCCCAGTACCAGCACAAAAAAATACATGTACATTTCTTGTACAAGAAGTGTATCCAATGCCTAACATATGAAACTGTAACCTCTCTGTACATCAGTTTGATAATAAAAATTTGGAAAAAAAAATAAAAAAAATAAAAAAATACATGTACACAGACACATACATATTTACATACATACACACATATATACATGATCAGCATGGGAAATTGAAGAAAACAAACATTTCCAATGATTCCCACATAGAGAATTCTTCTAGTTATTGCACAGTACTACTTGATATTTTTTGGCTTTTCTGTTAAAAATTCCTCGTGGCTTTTAGAGCAAGTATGAAGAATGAAGAAATGGAGTCAGTTTAAGACTGGAATTATTTATTGATAAGCCAGGCAATGTGTTGGCTCTCTTATGGGTTCACCAGTGTCTTAGGTGGATCCATTGTATTGGTTTTCACTCAGGGACTTCTCACTTTTCACTTCCTTCTCCCACAGGAAATGAAATATTTCCAATTTCAAATCATACACCTTGTAGAAAATACAGAAAATCGGAATAGAGATTGTCTAAATCACTGGCATTTACATCACCCAAAGTTCCTGATGGCTATTAGTCATTATTTTCCTCTTAGCTCTTTTGAAATTTATAAAAGTATGTCAGTCAGTTGGAAAAACGGAATGCATATTAAACACTGGGTTTCTTAGAGAGCTGGGATGGAGGGTGATTGGGGATGGAGGGGGTGGATCAGCCATATTAGAGAACCTGGGAAGATGAGCAGAGCTGGCAGTTTGATAGAGCTCATAATTTACTGGCTCTGCGTTTGTCAATCATCACATCCTGGCAAATGAGATTAGAGCAGAGTGGTGGGAGGGGAAAGGGGTGACGCTGCACGCTAGATGCAGCAAGAAAATTTAACCAAGGGACAGCAGCGCAATCATATTGAGGCACTGAATTTTTTAAAATTGTTTTTTGTTTTGTTTTGTTTTGTTTTGCTCTCCTGGCTGTAGCAGCTGCTAGCCTCGGAGCTGCCCACTGCGGCTCTCTGCAGTCGTGGGCGCACTTCCTCAGGACCGTCACAGCAGCCCTCGCCATCGCCATCGCCATCCCCACCCAGGCCCCCGCTGCTCGCTCCCACGCTTGGCCCCCGCCGACGGCCCGCCCCGACGCTGCCATCGCCACCGCCGCAGCCGCTTCGGATATTTTGGTGAGTGTCAGGGTTTCCTGATCTCTGGGATCGTCATCTTAGGCAAGTGCGGTTGGAAAAAAAAATGGCTGAGTTAGCCGAACCCAAAGAACTGTCCGAATGCAGTCCAGAAGAGGTTGACAGCAAGGTAATGATGGAGGGATCTGGGGAGCAAGTGGAGGGCGGTGAAGATGCTGTCCCCGGGCCTGGAGATGATGGGGAGCTTGGTGAAGGAGCCACCAAAGGGCTCGGGGAAGAAGGGGAGAAAAGTGAAGGTGTTGCTGCCGTGTCCATGCCCGAGAAAGATGGGGAGAAAGATGCTGGTGCGGAGAAGGCAGAAGAAGATCGCCCCAAAGGACTCATTGGTTACCTCTTAGATACGGACTTTGTGGAAAGTCTCCCTGTGAAAGTGAAGTACCGGGTGCTAGCCCTTAAAAAGCTTCAAACTCGTGCGGCCAATTTAGAATCGAAATTCCTGAGGGAATTTCATGACATTGAAAGAAAGTTTGCTGAAATGTATCAACCTTTACTGGAAAAAAGACGTCAGATCGTCAATGCAATCTATGAGCCTACAGAAGAGGAATGCAAATATAAATTAGAGCCCGAAGACGAGGAGGAGAAGGAAGACGAAATGGATGACAACGAAGACATGCCTTATCATGAGGAGGCCATGGTGCAAGAGTTTGTAAATGAAGAGGAGGATTATGAAGACTATTATTATGACTATGCCATTGAAGAGGAGGAGGAGGAAGAAGAGGAGGAGGAAGCTGGTGGTGCCGCGGCCAGTGGAGGAGACAAGAATAAAGAGGATCCTAAGGGCATTCCAGATTTTTGGCTGACTGTTTTGAAAAATGTTGAAGCCCTCACTCCTTTGATTAAGAAATACGACGAGCCTATTCTCAAGCTCCTGACCGATATCAAAGTAAAGCTTTCAGATCCTGGCGAGCCGCTCAGTTTTACACTAGAATTCCACTTCAAGCCCAATGAATATTTCAAAAACGAGCTGCTGACCAAAACCTACGTGCTGAAGTCGAGGCTAGATTGCTACGATCCCCATCCCTACAGGGGAACCGCAATTGAGTGTTCCACAGGCTGTGAGATAGATTGGAATGAAGGAAAGAATGTCACTATGAAAACCATCACGAAGAAGCAGAAACATCGTATCTGGGGAACAATCCGAACAGTGACTGAGGATTTCCCCAAGGATTCATTCTTCAATTTCTTCTCTCCTCGTGGCATCAACTTGAAGGGAGGAAATAGAAATGAAGATTTTTTACTTGGTCACAATCTGCGTACATACATCATTCCAAGATCAGTGTTGTTTTTTTCGGGTGATGCACTTGAGTCTCAGCAGGAGGGTGTAGTTAGGGAAGTTAATGATGCAATTTATGACAAAATTATTTATGATAATTGGATGGCTGCAATTGAGGAGGTTAAAACCTGTTGCAAAAATCTTGAGGCATTGGTGGAAGATATTGATCGTTAAAGCAAAGTACATAAGATGGCCCTGAAATTATCTAGCTACTCAAGATGTAAAAAACTCAATTGCAGTCTTGTATTCTGTATTTCTCTTGTACTGTAAGAATGTATGTTTCAGAAATATTAGAAACTCAAATTCTAATGAATTTGTCCTTGCATTTTAGTAGAAGAAGAATGTATTTAAGGCATGTAGACTGTGATAAATGATTTGGCATTAACAATGCTGTGTAGTTTAATCCTCCTGAAGTCCTTTTGTCATGTAAATATTAATCTGTGGCTGTGAATATTATCAGAACTGTTAAATGAAATCAATATTTGTTTGGAGAGAAAAACCTTGGGAACCAACCCAAGAGTAACTGTTGTTTTAGGTGTTTTTGTTTGCTTGTTTGTTTTCTTAGTCCTTTAGCTAGTGGATATCATTTTGATGTGATTGCTTCATTTTTTAAAGTATAAATTTAGTGCAATTTTAAACTTGAATGCTTAAGAAGAGACCTGTATATGGTTAAGAATTTCAGGTAAAAACCACATTTATTGTTACTAATAGCTTGTATACAGACTTGTATTTTATGTCACTGTGATAAATGATAAAACCTAGTTGTCCTGGGATTCCTGTTCACTAAGGAAGTGTAAGTAACGGTATTTCCCCAAAGTTTGCAAATACAGTTCTGTGTAACTGCATAAACTGTGATTCTAGTGTATACCATTTTTTCCTGCATCAGATTCACTCATTCGCCGAAAGTGGACATTTTACCATGTTGGAAAAATATTTATTTCATGTTTCTTCACTGCAAAATAAATAAAAATTTCAGGGCATTTGATGCTTTAAAATTGATTTTTTCTTATAACAAAAGTAACATGCTTGTTGGAGGACATGTGAAAAACATTAAAAATGTGTATTAATTAAAACTAAAAGCCAAAGGCTGGCGGTATGGCTCCAGTGATAGTCTGACTAGTAAGCCCATCAGTATTCCCCTTCCTTCCCCCAAAGCCATGTACATTCTTCACCAAAGTTAAACACTGTTTATATTTTTATTTATTTCTCACAGCTATTTTGGTATGTGGTTTTGCATGTATGCACTGTACATACATGCACACCAGCACTATGCTAAGATGTACAAGAAAGCATATCTTCTATTATTTATAATCAATGTCATTCTAATCTCAAGTCCACTTCCATGCCACAGGATTGTAAGGAGACAAAAACTTCAATTTTAACTTCCTCAAACTCCTCCCACAGCAGTTAGGCCCTTTTTAATTAGGGGTACTTTTACCATGCCTTAAAAAAATTCAGGAACAAGGGTGGGGCCAGGGATCCAGTGGTAGAGTGCTTGCCTGGTAAGGGTGAGTGAGTCCCTGAGTTCAAACCCAAGTAAGACCCCACCCCCAATAAAATCAGGAATATGTGTGTACCGCTCCTATTTCCCAGGGTTAACCGAGGGACCATGCAGTTTCTCCTGTCCATGAGCTACAATGGTAAAGGTGTTCTGCATTTACCTGGAGGACAGCCCAGGAGACACTGGCTATAGCTCTTGTTTCAAAGGTCTCCAGGCAAAGTCAGGCATGTGTATGATTGAACAGGCTTTCTTTATTTCTAATGGCAACAATGAAGAACACATAGTGGAATGAATGAGGACGTGAGAGTTAGAAAAAATGTATTTCAAAACTGGTCTTTGGTTGTGGGACTTAGAAGAGTGTCTTAAAAAGCAGGGGCTTTCTCTTGAGAGAATGCTAACAGAAAATTGGGGCTGTTTTATTATTAATAGGTGAATAAATATTATTCAAAGAGAAGATAGACAAGAACAAAGATTAAACTATAATTTATGAAGGAGTTGTATTTACTCATTTTAACCCACATTTTTGGGGGGGGGTTGGTATGTGGGGGGCACCATGACCTTGTTTGCTCCATGCTGAGACAAAATGAAGAGATCTTGCTATGTCTCCATTTGTTATCCTACAGTAACTTTGAGATTGGTTTTCTGTGAAATGGTTTCTAATAGGAGAATAATATAACCTAGCTGTGAGTATCAGGCTAGCTTCTTGAAGTCGAGGCTGCTTCTGATTTTCCTTTGGGGCTGTCATCACTCCTAGGCCACCAGCCACAACTACCAAACAGTACACTTTCCTAGAGATTAGAATCAAAATGTGTCCAAAAAATAAAAATTTACCTTATTTTTTAAAAATCATCTTTTCAAAATGATCTCTTTTTTTTGGAGAGCTTGTTTAATCCTCCTGAAGTACTTTTGTCATGTAACTATTAATCTGTGGCTGTGAATATTATCAGAACTGTTAAATGAAATCAATATTTGTTTGGAGAGAAAAACCTTGGGAACCAACCCAAGAGTAACTGCTGTTTCAGGTGTTTTTGTTTGCTTGTTTGTCCTGGAGCTTGACCTCAGGGCTTGGGCATTGTCCCTGAGCTTTTATGCTCAAGACTAGCACTTTATCACTTGAGCCACAGCTCCATTTCAAACTTTTTGGTGATTCATTAGAGGTAAGATCTTGTTTTATGGACTTCCCTGCCTGGGCTGGCTTTGAACAGTGATCCTTGGATCTCAGCCTCCTGAGCAGCTAGGAGTTATAGGCATGAGTCACTGGCATCTGGCTTAAAATGAATTTTTTTGTATGGTCCTGGAAAAGTTGTTGAGATACCTTGTTAAAATCTTTATATTCCTAGGAGACATTGTGAAACACATAAATCAAATAAAATTCTATTTCTGGGTAAATAAAAGTAGGGAGAAAGAGGAGGAGAAGACGAAGAAGAAGGAGAAGGAGAAGATGAAGAAGAAGGAGAAAAAGAAGAAGAAAAAGAAGAAGAAAAAGAAGAAGAAGAGCCACCTTATCTCTTACTGTAGTACAGCCTGGCCAAATATCATCTGGGGAGCCAAGAAAAAGGGACCAAAGTGGGAGTGAAAATTTTAATACCATCTTGCCATTGTCTATTCCAGAAAAAGAGGAAGTGGATATAGGAACCAATATACAGGCTTATGGCACTGTACTAGGACTCTTTCCTCTGTAAGGTGATCCCTATATCGAAAAATCTAAAATTGAATGAGGAAAAGACAGATGTCCTTGATGGTCCCTTTCTGGGGATAGGGTCTCTGAAGAGGTATGAAAGCAGTATGATAAAAACCCATCAATTATGATAGAATTAGGGGTATTGTCCAGTAAACAGAGGAAAACTTCAAGTCCTCTTATAAAAGATTAGAAGAAGCCTTCAGAAAATGTACCAACATGGAAAACAGTAGCACTCCTAGTATATATTATCCTCCAGTCAGCCTCAGACATTAGAAACTTCAAAAGCCTATTGGTGCTGGGAGGAAAGTGGAGCCCAGCTTGTCACCAAGCACTAAGATCAAGTCAAAATGGATTAAAGACCTAAACATCAGACCTGAAACTCCAAAAATATTACAGGACAGAGTAGGAAAATGCTAAAATGTATTGGCACAGGCAAGAACTTCCTGAACAGAGTCCCAGGGGCACAACAAATTGGAGAGAGACTAGATAAATGGGACTATATTCAAATAAAAAGTTTCTGCACAGATAAAGACATCGCTACTAAACTAGAAAGACAGACAACCACCTGAGAAAAGATATTTACCAGCAAGGCAACACACAAAGGCCTAATGTCTGTCACCTACAGAGAGCTCAAGAAACTAACCCCTCACAGACATAACAAACCAATCACTAAATGGGAAAAGGAGCTAAATAAACACTCTTCTCAGAAGAAGAAATAAAAAGGGCAAAGAAACACATGAAGAAATGCTCACGAGTCACAACTTCCGGGAAGATGGCGGAGGAGGAGCAGCAGAGCCCTAGCTGAGCTCCCTCCAACATGGCAGTTTTCTCACCACATGGAAACTTTTACTCCTAGAAAGACAGCCAGAGTAAGTTCTAACAGTACAGGGATTCTTGCCAGGAAGGAAAAATCGACTTAGCTTGTCTGAAAACACAGATTTGAGCTCTTGGCGGTGTCCCACCTCTGCGCCAGTGCCGGCACCAGCACAGCGCCTGGCACAGCAACCTGCACTCTGCGCGGCAAAAGCACACAGTGTAGACCAGGGACAAATCCTCCAGATGGTGGCTGAGAACAGACGACCTGAAATCGCAGAGAAAGTGTGAGTACCCCAAGAAAGATATTCTCACTTGCGCCCACAGAGCAGCTTCTGGAAGGCAGCTCTTCCCCCACCGCCAGAGCAAAGCGCCATCTTTGCCACTGGCATAGGGTCAGACCAGATTGGAACTAAAGCAGGCCTGGGGAAAGCGAGGTCAAAGGAGCCATCTTCGAAAAGGGCAAGAGGGACCGACCAGTGAGAGCCAGCTCCACCCAGGAGAATGCCCCCTGCCCTGGTGGGAGGCGTGTCCTGGGCCTCGGCTTAGCCAGAGGTGCCCCGTCCTGCCCACCGGAATTTCTAAATTTAAAGTGAGCAGCTCCCAGCGGCACGGAAACACCAGATGGGGGAACAAATAGTTCCTGAGACAGTTAAACAATCCCGTCACAGAGGAAGCCCAATTCCCAGCCCCAAACGGAGCTGCATTCCATAGCCACCTCTACCAAGGAGGCCGCCTCCCCCAGGCAAGCAACTCTCAGCCGGGTAAAACAGGCCAGAGGCGCCCCGCCCTACTGAGTCCACAGCCTATTCAAAGCCAGGCATCAATGGCAGCGGCCCCACAGCAGACAGAGGAGCCACAGTTCCCGAAACTGCTCACGTCCCCATCTACAGAGGACGCCAAGGCCTACCTGCAAGCTGTGTGAACCACAGATACCCAGGATTGCACCAACAGGGGAGAAGGGTCAGAACAGACCCACCCCTTGCAAACTGAAATCAAGTAAAACCAGCCAATCAGGAAAATAGACTGCAGACCATTGCAAGGGAACCAGAGACTGGGGAAAGACTACCCAAACAAAGAGGACTCCATTTTTTGTTCTTTTCAAACATTTTTTAAACTGTTTGAAAAAAAATTTTCTTTTTAATTTTTTCACTTCTAAAACATCGTTGGTTTTTTTTTTTTGTTTTGTTTTCCATTTTTACCGGTTTGTTTTATCAAGTTTTTTTTGTTTGTTTGTTTGGGTTGTTCCATTTCTGTTTTTTTTTTCTTTTCTTTTTTTTCTTTTTTAATTAATTTTTCTCTGTTTTGTGGATTTGTCTTCCAGTATTTTTACTTTATTTCTCTCTTTGCATTCTCTTTCTTTAAAAATTACTTTTCTATGAATAACACCTCCACTCTTTTCTGCTAACTCTCCATTGTCTATCATTTTAACCTTGTTCTTTCTACTGATTCTACTCTTCTCCACATTTCTACGTCACTGAAACTAAACCAAAATCACCCCCCCAATACATTTTACTCTATTCTCTTTACTACCTCCAACTTACCCTCCTGACTTACTGCCTGGACCTCCAGGTTCCATTGACTCCTGGTTATTGGATAGAGGGTATCCCAGCTTAATCCGAGTGAATCAAAGGGGCTCACAGAGAAAGCCAGTCCTAAAAGAACTTAATATAAAAACAAGAATTGTGTACAGGTTTGTAACAGTAAATAAGTAACTACTGAATACAGGGCCCAGGATCGGTTGTTATGTTGAAATTATATTCTTTAGGAACACCAAATCTAATTTTATAGACAGGTATACAAGGTATCTGTATATAATTGTGAACTTGTAAGATTTACACAACAGTGCTTGGTAAGGGCTGCTTTGGGTCTTAAACGGTGCTCACAGGTGCTGGTAGACTGGCATTCCCAATTCAAATGGGCAGAAGGAACACAAGAAAGATGGCAAACAATGAAGTCTTATCCCCCACTCAAAACAAGCAGGAAGCAGAGCAGTCAAAGACATAGAAGAGAACCCCCAAAATGCTCTACAAAGTCTACTGATAAACATGATAAATGAAAAGTTTGAATCTCTTCAGTCAATTATTCTAGAGCGTGAAGAGGCAAAGCAAAAATTAATGGAGAATTTCATGGCATCCACAAATAGAAAGATAAACGAACTTCAAGAGTCAAATGAAAAGATAGCTACCCAGCTAAAAGATTTGAGAGACAGCACTCAAAACCAAATTAATGAAGTTAATGAAGTAAAGAAGTCCATACAAGACCTAAGAGATGACGTGGAAATCATTAGGAAAGACCAGTCAGAAGGAAAAGAGATTCGAAATCAAGTAGCTAGCCTACAGTCCCGACTAACTGAAGCAGAGGATAGAATCTCAGGAGCTGAAGATCCCTTAGATTCTATGGAGAAAGATCAAAAGTCAATACAACTCCAGTCCAATCAACAAAACAGATCGCTACAGGAGATCCAAGACACGATCAGGAAGCCCAATTTAAGGATAATAGGTATTGAGGAAAACTTGGAGAAAGAAGTTAATGGGATAGGCAACCTATTTAACGGAATATTAGCTGAGAACTTCCCAAATATCCAGAACGATAGGCCTATATAGATACAAGAAGCATTTAGAACTCCAAACCGACCAGACCAGAATAGGACATCCCACCATCACATTGTGATCAAAACAGGATCAGTAGAGTACAAGGAAAGAATCCTTAAAGCTGTTAGGGAGAAGAAAACAATCACATATACAGGAAAAGCAATCAGAATTACCCCAGACTTCTCATCAGAGACCATGAAAGCAAGGAGAGCCTGGAATAAAGTATACCAAACCCTAAATTAAAATAACTACCAACCAAGAATTCTGTACCCAGTCAAACTCTCATTCATAGCCGAAGGTCAAATAAAAGTCTTCCACAGTAAGGAAAAACTGAAACAGTATATCTCCACCAAGCCAGCTTTACAAAAAATCCTCAAAGATGTACTATACAGGGAAAATAATCAAGATCCCATGCAGACAGAGAAATAAACACTAAATAGTAAACCAGAATATCAGATCAACAAATGGGACCACTCAGCTTTTAACAAGATAGGGATAATGAAACGAACAAATGATCAGCTCTCAATCCTAACTCTCAACATTAATGGACTTAATTCTCCAATCAAACGACATAGGCTCATAAGTTGGATCAAAAATTAAGATCCATCTTTTTGCTAACTACCAGAGACACATCTATCCAGCAAAAGTAAACATCTTCTAAAAGTGAAAGGCTGGAATCAAATCTATCAAACAAATGTCCCCCATAAGCAGGCCGGAGTTGCAATCCTAGTATCAGACAAAATTGACTTCAAATTAAAAAAGGTAAGAAGAGACAAAGAAGGTTACTACTTACTAATAAAGGGATCACGGCTACAGGAAGATATAACCATTCTAAATATCTACACACCAAATACAGGAGCACCCAACTTCATCCAACAAACACTACTGACTCTAAAAACACTCATAGACCCAAAAACATTGATAGTTGGAGACTTTAACACTCCACTATCACCTCTGGACAGATCAACAGGCCAAAAACTGAACAAAGAAACCACAGAACTAAACAATTGTATAGAACAACTAGACTACTTAATCTTTGATAAAGGAGCTAAAACAATAGTTTGGAAGAAAGATAGCCTCTTTAACAAATGGTGCTGCCAAAACTGGTTCAACACATGCAACAAACTAAAACTAGATCCTTATATATCACCGTGCACCAAAATCAATTCCAAATGGATCAAAGACCTCGAAATCAAAACAGATACCCTGAAAACATGGAAGGAAGGAGTAGGAGAAAGACTTGGGCTCGTTGGCGTATGATGGCACTTCCTGAACAAAGACCCAGAAAGGCTACAAATCGAACAAAGTTTTGACAAATGGGACTGCATCAAACTTCAGAGCATCTGCAGGGCAAAGGACATAGCTCACAAGATAAACAGAAAGCCCACAGATTGGGAGAAGATCTTTACTAGCCATACAATGAACAAAGGCCTCATTTGTAAAATATATGCAGAACTAAAAAAATTACATTCCTCCGATGTTGGGGATTCAGTTTTGGCCTCAATGGGGGAAGGGCGACAAGAGCAAGATGCTACCCTTCCCCCCAGCTCTGGGACAGTGTAAAAGCTAGCCCCTCCCACCTTCCAGCTTCAACTGGAAGAGAAGGAATGGCGGAGGTCTGGCCCTTGGGGGATTGTAATCCCCACCCACAGGGGAAGTTTCATGACATCACCTGATGGGTAGCCCAGTCAGCCAATCAGTCAGTCACCCCAAGTCCTTCCCCTTCCGTCTTTGTCATCGTAATAAATTCTTCTCCTCGCCCTCTGGAGGCTGAGGCGCATGGACCATTGAACCGTGTCCTGATGTCTCTCTCTCTCCGCTGTCGTTCCACATGTGAGGGGACGGGGGGGGGCCTCGACAACTTTCTCCTCACCTTAGCGTGATCCATCACAATATGGGGTTCAGGCATTCCCCCGGGAGATAGAAGGAAAGGGGTCCTAGAGACTCCAACATTTGGGCATCTCCTCCGGAGAAGTGAGGAGAGGGGTCCTCAGAGGCCCCGACACTCCAAAACAAATCCTCGAAGAACCAGTAGCCCCCTCATCAAGTGGGCTAAAGACTTAAAAAGAGACTTCTCTGAGGAGAAATGAGAATGGCCAAGAGACATATGAAAAAGTGCTCTACATCACTGGCCATAAAAGAAATGCAAATCAAAACAACATTGAGATTCCATCTCACCCCAGTAAGAATGTCTTATATCAAGAATACTAACAATAACAATTGTTGGAGGGGATGTGGCCAAAAGGGAACCCTACTTTATTGTTGGTGGGAATGTAAACTGGTTCAGCCACTCTGGAAAGCAGTATGGAGATTCCTCAGAAGGCTAAACATAGAGCTCCCCTATGACCCAGTATCCCCACTTTTGGGTATCTATCCAAAAGACCACAAACAAAATCACACTAAAGCCACCAGGACAACAATGTTCATCGCAGCACAATTTGTCATAGCTAGAATTTGGAACCAACCCAGATGCCCCTCAGTAGACGAATGGATCAGGAAAATGTGGTACATATACACAATGGAATTTTATGCCTCTATCGGAAAGAATGACATTGCCCCATTTGTAAGGAAATGGAAGGACTTGGAAAAAAATTATACTAAGTGAAGTGAGCCAGACCCAAAGAATCATGGACTCTATGGTCTCCCTTATAAGGAATAATTAGTACAGGTTTAGGCAAGTCACAGCAGAGGATCACAAGAGCCCAATAGCTATACCCTTATGAACACATAAGATGATGCTAAGTGAAATGAACTCCATGTTATGGAAACAATTGTTATATCACAGTTGTAACTACTTTCAATGTGCCATGTGTAACTGTAGCTTCTATTATTGATTTTTTTCTATTATTGATGTTTTTCTTGTGTCACCTTCCTGTGGTTGTACCTACACTATCGCTGTATCTTATCTGAGTATATTGGAAACCGTGTATACTTGTATTAGAACTAGGAAATTGAAAAGGGATTCCAAAATCGAGAGACACGGGGTGAAAAAAGACAAACAACTACATAAGCAATACTTGCAAAATTGTTTGGTATAATTGAACTGAACAACTCCTGGGGGGCATAGGGGAATGTGGGAGGGGGAGGGGAAATGGGGGACGAGGTAACAAACAGTAGGAGAAATGTATCCAATGCCTAATGTATGAAACTGTAACCTCTCTGTGATTCTGTTTGATGATAAAAACTTTAAAAAAAAAGAAAATGTGGTATATATACACAATGGAATTCTACTTATCCATCAGATAGAGTAAGAAAATGGAATGATTTAAAAAAAATTATATTCAGTGAAGTAAGCCAGACTGAGGGAAACATAGATTGCATGGTTCCCCTCATTTGTGGTAACTAAAATGTTCCTATAAATCTACAGTTAAACACACTGTATGGTCAAAGAAAAAAATACACTGAGACATGATAAATTATACAGATCTGTAAGCATTTACACAGAGTGAATGAGAACCAAAGGAGGATATTATTAGGAGAGGATCACAAAGGCTCAATAGCTATGTTCATATGACCATATAAAATAGTATTTATCAAAATTAGCTCCAGGAGATAGACACAAGAGGTTTTATTTATTTGTTGCTGTTTTTTCTTCTTTTTGTCTTGTCTATTCATTTTTCTGTCTTTGGG
This sequence comes from Perognathus longimembris pacificus, assembly GCF_023159225.1. Classification (NCBI taxonomy): domain Eukaryota; kingdom Metazoa; phylum Chordata; class Mammalia; order Rodentia; family Heteromyidae; genus Perognathus; species Perognathus longimembris. Next base: position 58,881,124 of record NC_063188.1, read on the forward strand.
AGGGTAAGATGGGCACAGAAATGGTGAACAAATGCAGCAGTGATCCTCATTAGACACTATGTTGAAAAGACAGTATACAACTTGTAGGTAGGGTCAGGAGATAAGACTGGGAGAAAGTGAAGGAAGGGGTGACACTGCTCAAAAAGAAATGTACTCATTACCTGACTTATGTAACTGTAACCATTCTATACATCACCTTTGCATAACAATTTTTAAAATTACTCTAAAAAGAGATCATCTGTTTTTGCCAGTCCTGGGGCCTGAACTCAGGGCCTGAGCACCATCCCTGGCTGGAAGAGCTTGAGGGAAGGGGTAACATTGTTCAAAAAGAAATGTACTGCCAGGTGCTAGTGGTTGATGCCTATAATCCAAGTTACTCAGGAGTCTGAGATCTAAGGACCATGGTTCAATGCCAGCCTGGGCATGTGAGACTTTTATCTTCAATTAGCCAGCAAAAGCGAAGGTGTGGATCAAGTGGAAAAGCGCTAGGCTTGAACAAAAAAGCAAAGCAAGAGCATGAGGCCCTGAGTTCAAGCCCTTGTATTGGTACTAAATACATACATACATACATACATACATACATACATACATACATACATCTCACTGATTTTTCACATCATCACAATCTTCTCATTTATAAACTGATTCCTCTGGTTACATCTCACTGATTTTTCACATCATCACAATCTTCTCATTTATAAACTGATTCCTCTGGTTAATACCTCTGTTATTATAAATATGCAATTTGCATGTGTTAATTTAGTTATTTTTAAGTTACTTTTTAGAGAGTTACACTCAATAAGTATATGATAGAATCTCATAGTTTTTGTTTTCTGTGTAATCTTACCATATAGAAGTTTAGAATCACTGAAAAAAATAGATAACTAAATTATGTGAATAGTGCATTGGTCAAACTTTACATCATGATGACAAAATAAATACCTTAGCAAACTAAGATACAATGTATTTTGTCTAACAGTGTCAAAGATTTCAGTCCATGGTCTTTGGCTCTGTTGATTCTGGGCCTATGGTGAGGCAGAACATCATGGCAGCAGAAGCATGTAGCAGAGGTCACTCACTTCACAGTGGAAAGAAAGGAGATACAGACAGGCAAACAGACATACAGAGATATAGAGGCAAACAGACATAAACACAGAGAACTAGACAGACAGAAGAGGGGGGCTATCACAAGATACAGTCCCCAAGGACCTACTTTCTCCATCTAAGCTCCTACCTCCATTCAAATTTTATATGAAGTTTCTGTTTAATAATTAGATTTAATTATAAATATTTAATAAAATAAATAATAAAAATAAACAATCCTATTTGATTATAATAGGTAAATATAAACTATTTTATGCCAAGAAGTACTTAGGCCCCAAAAGTTAATTGGAAAATAATATAAAAATCTTGGTACTTCTGTATTATTTTGCTCTGAGCCATGCTCTCCTCCAGTCACCTTGAAACCTAAGGATAAGATAGATCTGTAACGTCTTGTGACAAGAGTTGAAATTACCCCGTCAGTCTCCAACAACTGTATTATTGTTACCAGGCCCCACATTACCAATCCTGAGATGCTGAGCCATCAGACAGCACCTATGACTGCCTAGGATTCTTCAATCTTTATGCATACCACTCCCTGTGCCACTTCTTTATTTAAACCCAAACTTCATGTCTGTACCCCAAAGATAGGGTGGAATGTTTACTTTGCCTTTTTCCTTTTCCTGCATCATGCTTTTGCTGTGTAATAAATCTTTCTGTGTGAGTGGCTGGGCCTAATATGTTTGAACTCCTGAAGTTGGGTCTGTAGCCAGGAACTCTGGTTACAGTCTGACAGCTCAGCTTTGCCTAAATCATTGGTATAATCATTTGATAGATACTATAGTAGCTATTACTATATTTGAAAAGTGCCTCCGCAGTCTTCAATATATAGTGTATCAAATTTAATATCATGTTCAAGGCTTTCGTTTGTCATCACCAGCTCTGACCTTTGGCAAGTTACTAAAATATTCTGAACCTCCCCCTCATAGAATAAAAATGTTAATAAAGGGATGGGAATATGGCCTAGTGGCAAGAGTGCCTGCCTCGTATACATGAAGCCCTGGGTTCGATTCCCCAGCACCACATATATAGAAAACAGCCAGAAATGGCACTGTGGCTCAAGTGGCAGAGTGCTAGCCTTGAGCAAAAAGAGGCCAGGGACAGTGCTCAGGCTCTGAGTCCAAGCCCAGGACTGGCACAAAAAAATGGTAATAATACCGACTTCATAGGGTTTTGTTTGAAGTAAACAGGTAGTTATGTCCAATATACATAGGATAATGACAGATCAAGTATATAAAATGCATTTATAGTATTTCCCTTCATGTTGTTGTAATGAAACTGGAAAACCCAGAGCTGATAGAAAGGTTCTTTTAAATTGAAGATATTTGAGACTCAACAGGTACAGAAAAGAAAACGTTTTCCTTATGTGTTCAAAGTAGCAATTTCTGGGAACTGAAGCCACCACAAATCTCTCGAGAGTTTCAAGGCCATGAAAACAGATGATGAAACCACTCATGCATTTTTTATTTTTAAAGTAAAGAAAAAATATTTTATTCGTCTTTGATGACACTGTGATGTAGTTTTTGTGACATAATACAAGAAAGGCAGTAATTCCTACTTGAGGGGCTGGCATGTTAACCTTACTCTTCTTATAATAATGTTTCCAACTACATACATACATATTATCATGAACATTATCCAAAGCTTTCATATCTCATTTGCCTTTCCTAAAGAAACCTGATTACTCTTTCCAAAAGAGCCCTTTCAAACTCCTCCCTTTTCTTTACTAACTTGGGTATGTAAGTCCCTTAACTTTAACCATTTAACAAATTAGCTACTTCTTTTATTAGCTACCATATCTGTATGAACAGGACTTCTCCTTCTGCCAACCTGACCTCCCTCATTAACTTAAGATGGTATAAGACTTTTGGGGAAAAAATCTTTAAATAGTTGTACAAAGGAGCTTCAACTTAGCATGTCAAGTATAAGATCTTAAAAGTAAAGTTTTTCACGTGGGCACTGGTGGCTCACACCTATAATTCTAGCTATTCAAGAGGCTGAGATCTGAGGATTGCAGTTCAAAGACAGCCTGGGCAAAAAACTTCCATAAGATTCTTATCTCCAATTCAACACACACACACACACACACACACACACACACACACACACACACACACACACACAAAGTGGGGCTGTGGCTCAAAGTGGTAGAACACTCATCACTGGCCATAAAAGAAATGCAAATCAAAACAACATTGAGAGTCCACCTCACCCCAGTAAGAATGTCCATTATCAGGAAACCTAACAATAACAAATGTTTGAGGAGATGTGGGCAAAAGGGAACCTTACTTCATTGTTGGTGGGAATGTAAACTGGTTCAGCCCCTCTGGAAAGCAGTATGGAGATTCCTCAGAAGGCTAAACATAGAGCTCCCCTATGACCCAGCAGCCCCACTTTTGGGCATCTACCCAAAAGACTAAAAACAAGAACACACTAAAGCCACCAGCACAACAACGTTCATCGCAGCACAATTTGTCATAGCTAAAATATGGAACCAACCCAGATGCCCCTCAGTAGAAGAATGGATCAGGAAAATGTGGTACATATACACAATGGAATTTTATGTCTCTATCAGAAAGAATGACATTGCCCCATTTGTAAGAAAATGGAAATACTTGGAAAAAATTATACTAAGTGAAGTGAGCCAGACCCAAAGAAACATGGACTCTGTGGTTTACCTCATAGGGAATAATTGGCACAGGTTTAGGCTAGTCAGAGCAGAGGATCCCAAGAGCACAACAGCTCTGCCCTTACGAACACATAAGATGATATTAAGTGAAATGAACCCCTTGTTATGGATACAAGTGTTATATCACTAATGTAATTATTTTCAACATGCCATGTGAAACTGTAGCTTCTTTTGTTGATGATCCTCTTGTATCCCCTTCCTGTGGTTGTCCCTACACTATCACTGTATCTCATCTGAGTACCCTGGATACTGTATATACTGGTATTAGAACTAGGGAAGAAAAAAGGAATACCAAAACCGAGAGACAAAGGATAAAAAGACAAACGACTCCAAAAGCAATACTTGCAAAACCATTTGGTGTAAACCAACTGAATAACTCATGGGGGGAGAGGGAAAAGAGGAGGGGGAGGGGAAAATGAATGAGGAGATAACAAATTGTACAAGAAATGGCCCACTGCCTTACGTATGAAACTGTAACCCCTTTGTACATCACTATGACAATAAATAAGTAATTATTCAGGGGCTGGGAATATGGCCTAGTGGCAAGAGTGCTTGCCTCATGTACAGGAAGCCCTGGGTTCAATTCTCCAGCATCACATATATAGAAAATGGCCAGAAGTGGCACTGTGGCTCAAGTGGCCAAGTGCTAGCCTTGAGCAAAAAGAAGCCATGGACAGTGTTCAGGCACTGAGTTCAAGGCCCAGGACTGGCAAAAAAAGTAATTATTTATAATAAAATAAAATAAAAAACAGTTTGAAGAAAAAAAACAAATAGTATATACATGAAGAAATGTTTAACATCTTCATCTATAATGGAAATACAAATTTATTATAACAATTATATATACTAATATATAATATATAATTAATATATGCTAACAAGTGACAGGAACATAAAGCAGGCTCTGTTTTGGGGTACATACCAGCAAGAGAGAGGAGAGTCTATGGAGAGGGTAAATGGGGGTAAATATGGTTTAATTACTTTATGTGCATATATGAAATAGTGAATAGTGAATAGTGAAACCTGTTGAAATTAGTTTTAAGAAGCAGAAGAGTGCACTAGGGAGTATGATGGAGGGGATACATTTGATCCAGGTACATTGTGTGCTACCATAGAATTGTCACAACCAACCCTCTTGTACAACTAATATGTGGTAATAAAAAATGTTTAAAAAAGAAAAAAAGGGGGAGGGGAGGACTACTAAATACAAGTCAGTCAATCCTTCAGTGGAACAATGCACAGATGTGGCTTCCTGAGAGAACTTCATTTTACACTATTTCCCCTAAATTTTTTTGTAAACTTTTTATGACTATCAATTTTAAAAATAATTACTTATTTATTGTCAAAGTGATCTACAGAGGGGTTACAGTTACATATGTTAGGCCATGGGTACATTTCTTATACTGTTTGTTACTTCCTCCCTCATTCCCCCTCCTCCTCCTTCTTCCCTCCCTCCCATGAGTTGTTCAGTTAGTTTACATCAAATGGTTTTGCAAGTATTGCTTTTGGAGTTTTTTTTTTTTTTTGGCCAGTCCTGGGCCTTGAACTCAGGGCCTGAGCACTGTCCCTGGCTTCTCTTTTTGCTCAAGGCTAGCACTCTGCCACTTGAGCCACAGCGCCACTTCTGGCCGTTTTCTGTATATGTGGTGCTGGGGAATCGAACCCAGGGCCTCATGTATGCAAGGCAAGCACTCTTGCCACTAGGCCATATCCCCAGCCCCTGGAGTTGTCTTTTTATCCTTTGTCTCTCGATTTTGATATTCCCTTTCCCTTCCCTAGTTCTAATACCAGTATATACAGTATCTAGGGTACTCAGATGAGATACATTGATAGTGTGGGTACAACCGCAGGAAGGGGATACAAGAGGATCATCAACAAAAGAAGCTATGGTTTCACATGGCATATTGAAAGTAATTACAACAGTGATATAACACTCGTTTCCATAACATGGAGTTCATTTCATTTAGCATCAGCTTATGTCTTCATAAGGGCATAGCTATTAGGTTCTTGTGATCCTCTGCTGTGACTAGCCTAATATGACTATCAATTCTAGTAAAATTAGAAATGCTAAAGCTTGATGAATAGATGTAAGTCTATAATGCAGTGGTTGAAATACATCCAAACTTTATTTTCTGGATCAAAATGATTCAATTTATACAATTCTAAGGATAAGGCATTATAATTAATTTAATTATATTTAAGTAGCTTAATTGTAATCAATTAGCAAACTGTATACTGGGTAAATATTTGAAATATATAGTATTCGTGTGTGTGTGTGTGTGTGTGTGTGTGTGTGTGTGTGTGTGTGTGTGCCAGTACAGAGGCTTGTACTCAAAGGCCTGGATATTGTTCCTAACTCAAACCTGAAACTCTACCACTTGAGGCACACCTCTACTTCGAGCTATTTTTCGATAGTTAGTTGGAAATATGAGTCTCATGGACTTTCCTGCAAAAGCTGGCTTCAAATCACAATCCTCAGATCTCAGACTCCCTGAATAGCTAGGATTACAGGTATGAGCCACCAGTGCCTAGCTTTATTGTATTTATTATTTATTTTTATTATTTGTTATGTATTAAATTGTCCTTGGGGGTCATACTGTCCACAATATCCATCTCTTATACTTTAAAGCAGAGCTTTTCCTTGGCCTCCCCCAAGCTAAACCCAACCTGACTGGTCCAATTTAGTTGCTAACTCCTTTAAACACATGCATACCTAATTTTAGCAACATAGGATTCTCTAGTTACCAACTCTACACTTAGAGTGATGTAAGTATCACTATTTCTTTATTCTTATGCCAAGGCTACTAAGTCATCCAATGTCTACCATGCATAACGCATTAGGAAAAGCATTTACCCTATTATCTCAGTAACATTTGGCACCTTATGAACATAGATGTAATTTAGTAATGTAGATTAAGTTTTCTTACATATGATAGAAAATTAACTCTCTATTTCTAACTTAGCAGTTATAAAACCAAAGAATGAATGGAAAATTTGTATGTCACAGCTCTGGGAAATAAAAAATGCACAACAAATAAAAATACAAAAGCACAAGAGGAAATGTTCAATACCCCTGGCTATAAAGAAAATGCAAATCAAAATAACTTTGAGATTCTGTCTTATCTCAGTTAGATTGGACAATATCAAGAACTCAAACAACAGGTAATGTTGGTGGGGATGTGGAGAAATTGTAACCTTATTGCACTTTTGGTGGGAATATAAACTAGTACAACCACTCTGGAAGGTAGTTTGGAGGTTCCTCAAAAAACTAAACATAGAACTACCATATGACCCAGCCAACCATTCTTAAGCATCTACCCAGAATATTACAAGCCAGGATATCATAAAGACAGTTGCACATCCATGTTCACTGATGCACTATTCACAATAACCAAGTTATGGAAACAGCCCCAATGCCCTACAATAGATGAGTGGATCCCCAAAATGTGGATTTTTACTCATTAGAAAGAATAATGTGTCATTTGCAGGGAAGTGGATGGACCTAGAACAAATCATGTCAAGTGAGGTAAACCAACGTCAGAGGGACAAATGGGGCGTGTTTTTTCTCATATGCAGAATCTAGATCTAAAATACAGTGAGTCATGATAAATTATATAGGACTGTAGATATTTATATACAGTGAGACCAAAAGAGGATATTCTTAGGG